>NW_013810768.1:0-552 GCF_000517525.1 Limulus polyphemus
TGTGACAATGAATCTACAAGATACTCCAGATGAAGAGAACTAAACGAATTTTATAAACTTGTATATGCACATGGTGTCCTTTTTTCTCTATTTCGTGGGGGTGGGGTATATAAGTCATGTGGAGTATACTGCTATTGAAGTTTTACAAACTTGGGGTTGTACGGTTATGGTGTTCACCCTACTGTTATTCTGGGTTTTTAATAATAGTTTTATTAACTTATCACATATTTTACACAAATGTAAAATTTTATAACAAAGCATGAAGTGTTTTGTAAGAAATCCATGAAATAATTGGCATTAATTTTTTTTTAAATTAGTCTTTTGTTTCATTGCGGAAAACGTTTTGTCAGACTTGCCATAAGAGTATAAAAGACTTCCCCAATCAATAACACGATGCCACAAATACATTTGTTGTGCCCAAAAACCTAGAAATGGACAGTTTATTCAGCATTCTATCATTTGTATTTGCTGTGATATGACCTTTTGTATCTATACAATTACGCTTGAAATGAGGGAAATGGTAGCCAGGGTTGTTGTTGTTTTTGAATTTCA
>NW_013810769.1:0-501 GCF_000517525.1 Limulus polyphemus
ATTCGACCCCCTTGTGCAACTTTGAAATAATGTTGTTCTTTTTCTTTTAAATATCAAAATAAACTCATTTATTTTGTTATCTTTTTAAAGCCTTTTCCCTTCATCTTCCCTTTTCATAATTGTTTAACCGAGTCTTTCATTAACAAATAGCTATTTCTGGACCTGTGTAAAACAAGCTTATGTATACATAATCACGTGACGGGTTTTATAAATAGCATAATATCGGTCGGCAAACGTTTTGCAAACATTTAATGGTGAAATATGAGAGCCTATAATTATAATAAATACTTGGTTTTTCTATTTAAAAAGTTTCAATGCTTCTGGTAAGCGCTTGATGGGAAGAAGTAACCTGTAAAATAGTTTTTACACTTATTGTTACACTTATTACAACCTCCAATACGTTAATCCCCGTCTCACCAAACATGCTCGCCCTTTCAGTCGTGGGGGGCGTTATAATGTGACGGTCAATCCCACTATTCGTTGGTAAAAGAGTAGCCCGAG
>NW_013810770.1:0-500 GCF_000517525.1 Limulus polyphemus
CAAATGACATGATTCGTCGTGTGGATATACTCTATTAGTATCGGTCAGTACACTTCCATCAAATGACATGATTGGTCGTGTGGATTTACTCTGTTAGTATCAGTCAGGACACTTCCATCAAATGATATGATTGGTCACGTGAATCTACTCTGTTAATATCAGCCAGGACACTTCCATCAAATAATATGATTGGTCGTGTGGATTTACTCTGTTAGTATCAGTCAGGACACTTCCATCAAATAATATGATTGGTCGTGTGGAGTTACTCTATTAGTATCAGTCAGGACACTTCCATCAAATGATGTGATTGGTCGTGTGGATTTACTCTGTTAGTATCAGTCAGGACACTTCCATCAAATGATACGATCTGTCATGTGAATCTACTCTGTTAGTATCAGCCAGGACACTTCCATCAAATGATATGATAGGTCATGTGGATTTACTTTATCAGTATCGGTCAGTACACTTCCATCAAATGACATGATAGGTCATGTGGATAT
>NW_013810771.1:0-501 GCF_000517525.1 Limulus polyphemus
TGTATATTATAAATATGTATGTTAGAAATATGTATATTATAAATATGTATATTATAAATATGTATGTTAGAAATATGTATATTATAAATATGTATGTTAGAAATATGTATATTATAAATATGTATGTTAGAAATATGTATATTATAAATATGTATGTTAGAAATATGTATATTATACATGTATGTTAGAAATATGTATGTTAGAAATATGTATATTATAAATATGTATGTTAGAAATATGTATATTATAAATATGTATGTTAGAAATATGTATATTATAAATATGTATGTTAGAAATATGTATATTATAAAGACGTATGTTAGAAATATGTATATTATAAATATGTATGTCAGAAATATGTATATTATAAATATGTATGTTGTAAATATGTATGTTAGAAATATGTATATTATAAATATGTATGTTGTAAATATGTATGTTATAAATATGTATGTTAGAAATATGTATATTATAAATATGTATGTCAGAAATATGTATATT
>NW_013810772.1:0-738 GCF_000517525.1 Limulus polyphemus
CAATGAAAATTTTCATTGGTACTTGCGATTCTTATACTGATTAATTGTTTCTAACATCTAAACTCAGGAAGGTGTGGAGTTTTAAAAGTATGTAATTAAACTCGAATTTTTAACTAGTACTTCCACTAGGCAAACTAATTAAGATTTAACTGCCACTTGTCAGTGTTAATTAGTCCCCCAGTGGCACAGCGGTATGTCTGCGGACTTACAACGCTAGAAACCATGTTTCGATACCCGTGGTGGGCAGAGCACAGATAGCCCTTGTGTAGCTTTGTGCATAATTAAAAACAAACAAGTGTAATTAGATTTACTTAATCGCCAGTTAACTCATTTAATATAAAATTTGATATTTTCATTTCTTTCCCTAATCTAGAATCTAATATATAATTGTTCTCCAATAATGAACATTTCAGATGTTGGTTAAAACGAACAATAATCTTATCTTGAAACGTGTTAATTAGCAGTGTAGTAATATAGTAGTATGATATTATAACATGTGGGCGGTGGACACAGCAGATAGCCCGATATGGCTTTGCTATCAGAAAAACGGATTTACATTGCTAAGATCAGCGGTTCGATTCTTTTTAGACTTAACGCTGTCTCAGCGGAGGACAATATTATAATGACGTTAACATTTAACAGAAATACGTTAAATTGTTGCTATTTGTCGCTTAGCTCGTGTTACTTTTGTTATATATATATCTATTTTCTGATGATTATAGCAATATACATATTTAT
>NW_013810773.1:0-1369 GCF_000517525.1 Limulus polyphemus
CTTTATATAAATAAAACCACTTATTTAAACTTCGTGTGACGACTAATATGATACATAAATCATTGTTAAAGTTTGGTTGGTTATGATTATATTTAAAACTTTCGACGGACGTATTAATTTCAAATTACATTAGATATAAAGAAGATTGAAATAGCTCATTTTAAAAGATTTCTAAGTTTTCATTTAATGAACGAAAGGTAGTGTTATGTCTGACAGTTGGTAGCCTGTGTATTGTATTATTGTTATATAGATAATTAGTTTCTTAGTTTGGTTATGTAGCATGTTACATGCGATTCTCTTAATGCCGGAATTTCAAATAAAGTCAACGTGGAAAAGTACAGGAAGTCGTTTTGGATTTTATTAAACGCATTTGATACAGAAGGAACTAAAGTATTGTTATGGACTAGTTATTATATACAACATATATTTTTTACACTATAATATAATGATGTGCTTTTCCGGTGGGAGTCTATTTAGAATGCTATATAGCTGAACAAAATCAAAATAGTAAAGTATAGGAAGTCGTTTTGTATTTTATTTTATGTATCTCATAAACAAGAATGAATAGTAGTGTTATGGTCTATGTTATGTTATTAAGCACACAAAACATTTTTACTTTATAATGTAACCATGCACTTCCCCGTTAGAAGGCTGTTTTCCAACATATATATATATTTCAATTGTCAATATAGCCGGATCTCGAACTTAAATCATTGGTAAAGTATAGAAAGAGGTTTTGGATTGTACTGAATGTATTACCTCGCAAAGAAGGCTTAGCTGATAATAAGTATAAGTAAGAATATTTTTAAAATTGATGTTTGTCTATAACATAAATTATTCTCCAGCTAATGTTAATCAAATAACCATGGTAACTCTAATTAATACAAACGTTAAGAAGTGTGTCAGGGTACGAGAATAACATAATCCTCAGAGTTACAACAGAGGGAGACACACCACTGTACGCGGTAAAGCCATGTCGTCTCGGACAACCAAGAAAAGTTATAACATATGCACCAAACAATGTTCCATACTAACAACTGTTAGAATGAAAACAAATACAGTTGTATCAAATTCTTTAGAAAATCTCACCAGTTACTGAATATATTATTGACGAGTAACCCAATTTTAGAAAATAAAGTTTGGAGACGACTTGAATGGGTAATGAAAAAAACTTTATTACAAGTAACAAAGGTAGAATGTTTCGACAAGCTATTGTCATCATCAGGTACAAGTACCTTACACTTCACTAAGATACGCTAAAAACCTTATAAATACGGCTTAAAGACTTTCCTCCACTGTCTACAGAAATGAAGAAATTAACCATAGAAAGCATTCCTTCATTCACAACAACAACGTTCTACCAACTTTT
>NW_013810774.1:0-501 GCF_000517525.1 Limulus polyphemus
ACTACAGATGATACAAGGTAAAATATAGTATAACCAACGTTCCATCACTACAGATAATACAAGGTAAAATAAAATATAACCAACGTTCCATCTCTATAGATGATACAAGGTAAAATATAGTATAACCAACGTTCCATCATTACAGATGATACAAGGTAAAATAAAATATAACCAACGTTCCATCACTACAGATGATACATGGTTAAATAGGGTATAACCAACGTTCCATCACTACAGATAATACAAGGTAAAATAAAATATAACCAACGTTCCATCACTACAGATGATACAAGGTAAAATATAGTATAACCAACGTTCCATCACTACAGATAATACAAGATAAAATAGGGTAAAACCAACGTTCCATCACTACAGATGATACATGGTTAAATAGGGTATAACCAACGTTCCATCACTATAGATTATACAAGGTAAAATAGGGTATAACCAACGTTCCATCACTACAGATGATACAAGGTAAAATATAGTATAACCAACATT
>NW_013810775.1:0-1413 GCF_000517525.1 Limulus polyphemus
TTACAGAATTCATAACCACCATACTCATCTTTAGCCTTAATTGTTACAAGTACTCTATGAACACTTAGGTGTAACTCTAGTTTCCGAATTTATAACCCCCATACTCATCTTTAGCCTTACTTGGTACAACAACTCCATGAACACCTATGTGTAACTCTAGTTACTGAATTTATAACCACCATACTCATCTTTAGCCTTACTTGGTACAACTACTCCATGAACACTTAGGTGTCACTCTAGTTACCGAATTTGTAACCACCAAATTCATCTTTAGCCTTTTTTGGTACTGGTAACTAGAGTTACACCTAAGAGTTCATGGAGTAGTTATGAGTATGGTGGTTATAAATTCTTTAGCATTACTTGTTACAACTACTCAACGAAAACCTAGGTGTAACTCTAGTTACTGAATTTATAACAAACATACTCTTCTTTAGCCTCACTTTGTACAACTACTCCATGAACACCTAGGTGTAACTCTAGTTACTGAATTTATAACCAACATACTCGTATTTAGCCTTACTTGGTACAACTACTCCATGTACAACAATTTTGCGCAATAGTAACCACCATACTTACCTTTAGCACTACTTGGTACAACAACTCCACAAACACCTAGGTATAACTCTAGTTACAGAATATATAACCACCATACTCATCTTTAACCTTACATGGCACAACAACTCCATGAACACCTAGATGTAACTATAGTTACCGAATTTATAACCACCATACTCATCTTTAGCCTTACTTGGTACAACTACTCCATAAACACCTAGGTGTAACTATAGTTACCGAATTTATAACCATCATACTCATCTTTAGCCTTACTGGGTAAAACTACTCCATGAAGGAGTAGTTGTAACAAGTAAGGCTAAAGATGAGTATGGTGGTTATAAATTCGGTAACTAGAGTTACAAGTAGGTGTTCATGGAGTAGTTGTACCAAGTAAGGCTAAATATGAATATGGTGGTTATAAATTCGGTAATTAGAGTTACACCTTAGTGTTCATGGAGTAGTTGTACCAAGTAAGGCTAAAGATGAGTATGGCGGTTATAAATTCTGTAACCAGAGTTACACCTAAGTGTTCATGGAGTAGTTGTACCAAGTAAGGCTAAAGATGAGTATTGTGGTTATAAATTCTGTAACTAGAGTTACACATAGGTGACGAACACCTAGGTGTAACTCTTGTTACTGAATTTATAACCAACATATTCTTCTTTAGCCTCACTTGGTACAACTACTCCATGAACACCTATGTGTAACTCTAGTTACTGAATTTATAACCCCATACTCATCTTTAGCGTTATTTGGTTCAACAACTCCAGGAACACCTAGGTGTTACTCTAGTTACCTAATTTGTAACCACCATACTCATCTGTAGCGTTATTTGGTAAAACAACTCTACGAATACCT
>NW_013810776.1:0-501 GCF_000517525.1 Limulus polyphemus
TACCCCATCCACGTTGAGAAGAATTCAAGGGCGTGAGTTTAATTTTTAACAGGTAATGTAGATGACTGATTCAATCCTAAATATAATTATAAGAAACTCTGGGTTTGATTATTTTTACTCATTATTTAATTTCTGGCTCCCCAGTGGCACAGCGGTATGTCTGCGGACTTACAACACTAGAAACCGGGTTTCGATACCCGTGGTGGGCAGAGCACAGATAGTACATTGTGTAGCTTTGTGCTTAACTTCAAACAAACAAACAATTTAATTTCTGTAGTTCATATTGGTGTATAGAAGAAATTTTCATAACTGTTAACAGTGAAAGGTGCCAAATCGGGAGACTTTTTGTGGAGGCACTGCAACATGGAGGGTGATGCTCCACCAGAAAATTTAGAAAAAAGGTTCACTTTTCTGCATTTTAGGGAGCTTCAGACAAATATTAACATTTATAAGATTAAAATTATGTTTTCTTTCTTATATACTAAGAGAATATACTGTTAT
>NW_013810777.1:0-498 GCF_000517525.1 Limulus polyphemus
TAATGTGTGGTTGTATAATCCCATGAAGACTAAAGGAAAGTCTCCATGGGAAGGCCTATATGACATAGTGGATCGTCTCTCAGACGTCACTTTCTGGATAAAATGTAGTCGGCGAGGTAAGCCAAAAGTGGTGCATGCCAACGGGCTTTGGCATTATCACGGTCCAGGAAATTTCAGTTGGGACGAAGTGAACAACAGAACAAATGACGCTGCTGAAGACGTTTCACCTGAAAAAGCCACTGTCAAAGAAAAAACTCGACTCAGTTTTGAGAAGGGAAACGGTAAAGCTCTTGATGAAGTTACTACCACTGATGTGACTGTTATCGACGATAGGACATTTCCTGATGAAGCAGATGAACTTCACATGAAGCAGAAGCCAACGAAACGGAGACCAGTACGGAAGAAGATTCTTCCCGTAAAATCAAGAGACTTTGTTGAATTTTAGTTTTGTATTTGTAAATTCTGTACATTTAATTAAGTTATTGTGAATTGTTTATT
>NW_013810778.1:0-501 GCF_000517525.1 Limulus polyphemus
AACTGCATTCAGATCAAGGCCGTAACTCTGAATCAGCTGTGTTCCAAGAATGCTGCACGATGTTTGGCATCCGAAAGACCAGGACAACGCCACTTCACCCACAGTCTGATAGGATGGTAGAAAAGTACAACTGGAAACTAGGACAGGAATTGGCAAAGTTTTGTAATAGCCGTCAAGATGACTGGGATGTCTTATTCCCTCCACTGTTGATGGCCTATAGGACAGCAGAGCATGAAACCACTGGATACACTCCAGCAAAGTTGATGTTTGGTCGGGAACTTCGGTTGCCAGTGGATTTGTTAACAGGATGCCCACCTTATGAAGAGTTGCCTGAGAATGTGTCAGAGTTTGTGAAAGTGTTATCGGAAAGAATGGATGATATTCACCATCAAGTGCGTTCAAACTTGAAAACGTCTGT
The DNA here is from genome assembly GCF_000517525.1 of Limulus polyphemus. Taxonomy (NCBI): domain Eukaryota; kingdom Metazoa; phylum Arthropoda; class Merostomata; order Xiphosura; family Limulidae; genus Limulus; species Limulus polyphemus. The sequence goes on from NW_013810778.1 coordinate 419, forward strand.
GACTCGATGAAGTTATCTTATGATAAGAGATCTACTGAAGTCAGCTTTGAACCAGAAGACAAGGTGTGGTTGTATTACCCCAG
>NW_013810779.1:0-499 GCF_000517525.1 Limulus polyphemus
GAAGAGACAATATTTGACGATAATGTGTACTGTCAGTAAGAAAACACAAGATTTAACAATAATGTGCCCTGTCAATAAGAAGACACAAGATTTAACGATACTGTGTACTATCAATAAGAAGACACAAGATTTAACAATACTGTGTACTGTCAATAAGAAGACACTAGATTTAACGATACTGTGTACTTTCAATAAGAAGACACAAGATTTAACGATACTGTGTACTGTCAATAAGAAGACAAAAGATTTAACGATACTGTGTACTGTCAATAAGAAGACACAAGATTTAACAATAATGTGTCCTGTCAATAAGAAGACACAAGATTTAACGATACTGTGTACTGTCAATAAGAAGACACAACATTTAACAATACTGTGTACTGTCAATAAGAAGACACTAGATTTAACGATACTGTGTACTTTTAATAAGAAGACACAAGATTTAACGATACTGTGTACTGTCAATAAGAAGACAAAAGATTTAACGATACTGTGTACT
>NW_013810780.1:0-500 GCF_000517525.1 Limulus polyphemus
ACATTATAACGCCCCCACGGCTGAAAGGGCGAGCATGTTTGGTGTGACGGGGATTCGAACCCGCGACCCTCAGATTGCGAGTCGAGCGCCTTATCCACCTGGCCATGCCGGGTCTTTTTGTCTATGAAAGAAGTATTTCCATAGAGCAACTGATCTGTCCATTTCGCGAGTACCTTTTTACAAGTGAACCAGCTGTAGCTGCCCCCTCTACTGGCAACAACGTCAACCAGTCCGCTGCTGATGTTGAGTTATAAATAAATAATATCAAGTACTAAACTGTTCGTATCCAGTTATTAGTCGTTAACATTCAATTAAATTATTGCTTTAAAGCTCATATAATAAATCATAAACCGTTCATTTTGGGGAATATAAGTCATACAAGGCACATCCGCATATCAGGAAAAGTAGAGCAAACGGATGTACAAAATGGAACAAGCAGATACAAAAACAGGAATAGAGAAACAAAACACTAGGAAAAAACCTATTTTACTCATTTTAAA
>NW_013810781.1:0-674 GCF_000517525.1 Limulus polyphemus
CTATGATGTAAATTATATAGATATCAGTCTGCTATGATGTAAGTTATATAGATGTCAGTCCGCTATGATGTAAATTATATAGATATCAGTCCCCTATGATGTAAATTATATAGATTTCAGTCTGCTATGATGTAAGTTATATAGATTTCAGTCTGCTATGATGTAAGTTATATAGATTTCAGTCCACTATGATGTAAATTATATAGATATCAGTCCGCTATGATGTAAATTATATAGATATCAGTCCGCTATGGTGTAAATTATATAGATATCAGTCCCCTATGATGTAAATTATATAGATTTCAGTCTGCTATGATGTAAATTATATAGATTTCAGTCCGCTATGATGTAAATTATATAGATATCAGTCCCCTATGATGTAAGTTATATAGATTTCAGTCTGCTATGATGTAAGTTATATAGATATCAGTCCGCTGTGATGTAAATTATATAGATATCAGTCCCCTATGATGTAAGTTATATAGATTTCAGTCTGCTATGATGTAAATTATATAGATATCAGTCCCCTATGATGTAAATTATATAGATTTCAGTCTGCTATGATGTAAATTATATAGATATCAGTCCCCTATGATGTAAGTTATATAGATTTCAGTCTGTTATGATGTAAGTTATATAGATTTCAGTCCGCTATGATGTAAATTATATAGATA
>NW_013810782.1:0-499 GCF_000517525.1 Limulus polyphemus
ATTGAACAAAGAAGTCACATGACCGGATAATGTTGCAAAACTTAGAAGGATCTTGGCACACCGGGGTGTTGGTTTAGAGTAGGGTTGTTTTGTTCAATTAAGATTTTGCGCGAAATTCAAAACAAACAAATGGTCCACTTGTCTTTTTAACCAGAAATACTGTTACATTTCTTGTCGTTAAACTGTTAGATAGATAAGTACACAGACACGTGACTAGACATTTCTAAGCGAATAAGCGTGAGGACTAATCTAAAGTAAACTTTAAGTTTGTTGTGGAATGCGGCAAAAAGAAAATTGAGTAAGTGGTGTAACTAAGTAAGTTAACAATATTTCATGCTTGGACTCTTTCGTGCCTGCAACAAGAAAGGTTAAAGCTGCTGATGAAAGAGCTGGTATTTGCCAAAGGAAAAAAAAAGTCAGCGAATTAGCCATCCGTGCAATTAAAACAAAACGCCTAATAACAAGAAATGTTAAACTATGTGGGGAATAAGCAGAGAAA
>NW_013810783.1:0-497 GCF_000517525.1 Limulus polyphemus
TGGGTTCTTTGGTCTATGGTTCCGCCAGGACCTCGGCCCTGAAGATGCTGGATTCCATTCACCATCTGGGGCTTCGGCTCTGCACCGGTGCTTTTCACACTTCTCCAGTCCAGAGTTTGTACACTGAGTCTCACGAACCTTCTCTTCACCTCCGTCGTTTGCAACTTTCTCTACAATATGCTACTAAGCTTCATTCCTTACCACGGCATCCCACTTGGGATTGTATTTTTCTTCCTTGATGAGCAATGCTCCTTCAGAACAGACGGTCTGCTATTCCTTCATTTGGCCTTCGTATCTGGGCATTACTGGCTGAATTGGGTCTGGCATTGGATGACATTGCTGTCCCCAATGATCAGCTCATTCCACCATGGCTTATTACCATCCCATCCTGTAACCTTTCCTTGAGTCATCTGGGGAAGGCGGATTCTCCCGATTGGAAGTACCGTCTTCTTTTTGCTGAACATCTTTCGAAACATTCCTCTCTTCCCATTTACACA
>NW_013810784.1:0-501 GCF_000517525.1 Limulus polyphemus
AAGCAGCAAACCTCAAACTCCATCCCATGAAATGTCATTTGTTCCAGAAAGAGGTGCTTTACTTAGGCCACATTGGAAGTGAGAATGGTGTGCAAACTGATCCTGATAAGGTGAAAGCAGTGCATGACTGGCCAACACCAGACAATGTGGGAGAGCTAAGGAGTTTCTTGGGACTCTGTACTTATTACCGGACGTTTGTGGATGACTTTGCAACTATAGCTGCTCCACTACATGATTTGACTACAAAAGGCCAGAAGTTTGAATGGACAGTTTTTTGCCAGCATTCTTTCAAGATGTTGAAGGAAAAATTGGCCTCCGCTCCACTTTTAAAGCTTCCAGATCCGTCACTGCCGTACATACTAGATTGTGATGCTAGTAATGTCGGAATTGGAGGAGTGTTGTCTCAGAAAGTGGGCGAAAACGAACATGCGGTGGCCTACTTCAGTAGGGTTTTGAGTAGACCAGAGAGGAACTACTGTGTAATATGGAGGGAACTCCATG
>NW_013810785.1:0-529 GCF_000517525.1 Limulus polyphemus
ACAAGAGTATATTTGTATTTGTATTGCTTATACTGACAAGAGTATATTCGTATTGCTTATTGTGGCAAAAGTATATTTGTATTTGTATTGCTTATAGTGACAAGAGTATATTTGTATTTGTATTGCTTATAGTGACAAGAGTATATTTGTATTTGTATTGCTTATAATGACAAGAGTATATTTGTATTTGTATTGCTTATAGTGACAAGAATATATTTGTATTTGTATTGCTTATCGAGGCAAGAGTATATTGGTATTGCTTATAGTGTAAAGAGTTTATTTGTATTTGTATTGCTTATAGTGACAAGAGTATATTTGTATTTGTATTGCTTATCGTGACAAAAGTGTATTTGTATTAGTATTGCTTATAGTGACAAAAGTATATTTGTATTTGTATTGCTTATAGTGACAAGAGTATATTTGTATTTATATTGCTTATAGTGACAAGAGTATATTTCTATTTGTATTGCTTATCGTGTCAAGAGTATATTTGTATTTGTATTGCTTATAGTGACAAGAGTATATTTGT
>NW_013810786.1:0-501 GCF_000517525.1 Limulus polyphemus
GGGATTTTGTAAAAGCTGTTATGGTAAATGTTGAACTTGGTAACAGTTTATTATTTTACAAAATACGGGATTTTGTAAAAGTTGTTATGGTAAATGTTGAATTTGGTAACAGTTTATTATTTTACAAAATACGTGATTTTATAAAAGTTGTTATGGTAAATGTTGGACTTGGTAACAGTTTATTATTTTGCAAAATACTTGATTTTGTAAAAGTTGTTATGGTAAATGTTGAACTTGGTAACAGTTTATTATTTTACAAAATACGTGATTTTGTAAAAGTTGTTATGGTAAATGTTGAACTTGGTAACTGTTTATTATTTTACAAAATACGGGATTTTGTAAAAGTTGTTATGGTAAATGTTGAACTTGGTAACAGTTTATTATTTTACAAAATACTTGATTTTGTAAAAGTTGTTATGGTAAATGTTGAATTTGGTAACAGTTTATTATTTTACAAAATACGTGATTTTGTAAAAGTTGTTATGGTAAATGTTGAACTTG
>NW_013810787.1:0-501 GCF_000517525.1 Limulus polyphemus
CTTTGATGACAGATTGGTAGCAGCTATATAAACATATTTTAACACCAGGTAGTTAGCAGGTATAGAGACATATTTTGATGCCAGATTGTTAACAGCTATATAAACATATTTTGACGCCAGATTATCAACAGCTATGCAAACATATTTTGATGCCAGATTGGTAGCAGTTACATAAACATTATTTGATGTAGAATTGTTAACAGGTAAGTAAATATACTTTGATGACAGATTGGTAGCAGCTATATAAACATATTTTGCTGCCAGATTGTTAACAGCTATATAAAAATATTTTGATGCTAGATTGTGAACACCTATACCAACATATTTTGATTTCAGATTGTTAGCAGGTAAGTAACTATACTTTGATGCCAGATTGGTAGCAACTATATAAACATATTTTGATGTAAGATAGGTAGCAGCTGTATAAACATATTTTGATGCCAGATTGTTAACAGCTATATAAACATATTTTGACGCCAGATTGTTAACAGCAATATAAAC
>NW_013810788.1:0-501 GCF_000517525.1 Limulus polyphemus
ACTTAATAAAACTGGTTTATTCTTTCCGAATACAACTTTACGATACACTTAATTTCAACAGTCGCGCTATAAAAAACGCTATATCTCACGTGGCCAACAATATTTTGTCCGCATACAATCAATTACTCATTACACTGATGTCCCGTCACGTTGTCAACGTCTTATATATATACCAGACTAACACATATCTAGTAGTCTCCCGATAATTCACGAAGGTTCGAGAGAAGTGGCGTGATACTAGTCATGTGACCTCGCTGACGCAACACTGCCCTTCCTTAATATTGTTCGTCCCGAACAATAGCCACTTACATTAAACCAATATCAATAACTTAATTAAATGTACAGAATTACAAACACAAAACTACAACTCAACAAAGTATCTTAATTTTACGGGACGTATCTTCTTCTGTACTGGTCTCCATCTTGTTGGCTTCTGCTTCACGTGGGGTTCATCTGCTGCATCAGGAAATGTTCTATCGTCGATAACAGTTACATCAGTGG
>NW_013810789.1:0-501 GCF_000517525.1 Limulus polyphemus
CCTCATGAACCATTTGAATTATATTATTATCATTACTTATTTTACCTAATCTAGTCTTAAATAACTTTTAGATGTTATTTACTTTTATAATAATAAATAAAGAATAAATATGAAAAACAAGAAATAAAGTACTTACCCAATCTTCTTTTTCTTGCTCTCAGGTTTACGACGAGAGTTAACCCTAATTTTATATACTATAGATAGTAATGCACTTAATAATTTTTATTTAATTAAATAATGCACCAAAGAATATATACTAATAACATGCAAAAGTAGACAAATTCTCTTACCTTTCAAAATTTTCCTGGCTTTCTAACTATGCGACATGAACCATTACAAATTCATCCAAGCTAGTCATTAACTTTCCCACGGGAACGAGTCTTGTACTATGAGTGAAACTGACAATATTCTGTTCAGAATACAACCTTATACAATACGCCATTTGATGGATGAAAACCTTGACTTGCTATTGGTTATAGGTAATATAGAATGAAAGATAAG
>NW_013810790.1:0-501 GCF_000517525.1 Limulus polyphemus
ATCCTCAGAAATTCGAAAACTTATCGCTGTCTTACCGGGGAACTAAAGTTAATATATAACTCACGAAGTTTAATTTATGTTATTGCAATTCAATCCAAGTTAAATTTTTCCTCTATTTAAATCATCTTCAAAAAATTTTAGACTACAACTCAAAGTTTTATTTTAAAACATCATATCAGTTTATTTATCATAAATGGACCTACTGTACTATGCATCTCTCTTCTCACACCATTGTTATCAACAACCTCCAACGTTTGACGTCACCACCACTTGTGTAAACCAACGTGCATGCCACGTGCTCCTGTTCTTCCACGTCCAGCCACTGCCGTCTTCGAAACCTCGAGCTCAAGCTTCAATCAAGATAAGTTCTCTTTCTCTTCTCTTTTTCGATACACCAAATACACGGCTTTTCTCGGATGTTGCATCAGCCATCTAGTTACGTGGTGCTCTAGCCAACTGAGTTAATTATAATTCATAAATTCCTGTCACTTTACATGATAT
>NW_013810791.1:0-500 GCF_000517525.1 Limulus polyphemus
CCAGTCAGTATTACTTCACCACCGCCCATCTACGTTAACTGTTACTATTACCAGTCAGTATTACTTCACCACCGCCCATCTACGTTAACTGTTACTATTACCGGTCAGTATTACTTCACCACCGCCCATCTACGTTAACTGTTACTATTACCAGTCAGTATTACTTCACCACCGCCCATCTACGTTAACTGTTACTATTACCAGTCAGTATTACTTCACCACCGACCATCTACGTTAACTGTTACTATTACCGGTCAGTATTACTTCACCACCGCCCATCTACGTTAACTGTTACTATTACCAGTCAGTATTACTTCACCACCGCCCATCTACGTTAACTGTTACTATTACCAGTCAGTATTACTTCACCACCGACCATCTACGTTAACTGTTACTATTACCAGTCAGTATTACTTCACCACCGACCATCTACGTTAACTGTTACTATTACCAGTCAGTATTACTTCACCACCGCCCATCTACGTTAACTGTTACTATTA
>NW_013810792.1:0-501 GCF_000517525.1 Limulus polyphemus
TCTTGTTAGAAGTCACATCCCAGATATGAATGTCAGTAATAGGAGTGATTCAGTAAGAAGGAAGCCACAGGAACACATTGGGAAAGGACCGTGGGAAGCGTACATATAGAGCACAATTTGAGCTACTGGCAGAAATGAATGGATGGACAGAGGAGCAGAAAGCAGTATATCTGGCAATGAGCTTGAAAGGACAACCCCTGGAAATACTTGGACAGTTGTCAGCAGACGACAGGCACATCTATAGAGCATTGGTAGCGGCTCTAGAACTCAGGTACGGAATCCAAAATCAGTCATAAGTCTAAAGGACTAGGTTTAGGACGAGAGTCCGTGCTAAAGGGGGAGAGCCTGCAAGAGCTGGCACAGGACTTGGAAAGCATGGCACACAAGGCCTACCCAACTGCACCACCCGATCTCCTCAAGTTGTTGCTGAGGGATCAGTTCGTAGATGCCTTGGACAGTCCACAAATTAAGATACAAGTGAAGCAAGCACACCCCTTCACC
>NW_013810793.1:0-503 GCF_000517525.1 Limulus polyphemus
AACAACTGCTGTAATTTCTCTTCTTGTTTATTTTGTTGTTCGAGCTGCCACTGTTGCAAGTTTTCTTCCCACTGCTGTAATCTTTCTTTTTGTTTCTTTTCTCGTTCTTCTTGTTTCTCTTCTTTTTCCCCAACAACTGCTGTAATTTCTCTTGTTTGTTTTGCTGTTCGAGCTGCCATTGTTGCAGGTTTTCTTGCAACTGCTGTTGTCTCTTTTCTTGTTTCTTTTCTTTTTCCTCCAACCACTGCTGTAAGTTCTCTTCTCGTTCTTCTTGTTTCTTTTCTTGTTTATTTTGTTGTTCGAGCTGCCACTGTTGCAGGTTTTCTTGCAACTGCTGTTGTCTCTCTTCTTGTTTCTTTTGCTGTTCTTGTATTGCTGCTATCAAATCTGCTAAACTGTAGTTTGATTTGCCGCTTCTCGTTTCCATCTTCTCTTTTTCTTCTTTTTTTTATCCCACTTTCTGACACCAATTTGTTACGTCTCCATTTGTTAATTGATTTCCC
>NW_013810794.1:0-499 GCF_000517525.1 Limulus polyphemus
GCCATCCATGACCTTCTCCATCTCTTGTCGCTTTTGCCGGGACTATTCTCCTTGGAGGGATCTTTATTGGACGGTGATTGCCTGTGTTTATTCTATGTTCTACAAGGTCTATGCAGCCGAGGTCATGATCTCCTTTCGAAAAGACGTCTGCATAATTCGCCAAAAGTTCCCTAATCTGAAGAGCCTGTGATAATGACAAATGGACTGTGCTCTTCTTATAGAGGTCAGTTAAATGTTCTGGGAGTGTATGCCTTTCTTTATGGTTGTATTTCTTGCTTTAACATTGACTGGCTCTACCTCCTGGCACACACCCAACAATGCTCCTTCCTTAAGTGTCTGCTCATATTTAGAGAAATTGGCTACTGTTATAGGTACTACTTGATGACCTGCCACAAGTGACCTTCCAATCTTCAAATCCACTGGCCTGGATGGGTCTTCCACTGCTTCCACAATCATTCAGCTTCCTTGGGGATGTTCTTTTATCCTACCCCAAATTATC
>NW_013810795.1:0-501 GCF_000517525.1 Limulus polyphemus
CGTACTGACTGAGGAATTACCGTGTCTAAAGGTTGTATCGAGAAAGAATAAACTGGTTATTAAAAAAGGACTTGTATCGCTGAAGTTCCTCGCAAAGAATTTCTACCGGAAATTAACAAACAAGCAGATACGTAGCAATATTTTTAACACCTTTTTTCAGTAAGATATTATACTAGACCACCAGTAACCCGTTGGGTCACCCACTATTCAGAGATTATGAAGAATTCAAGCTAATATCAACATTGCACCAAAATGAAGGTTTATTTTGAGATAATATAATTAAATATTTCAATCCATTCGTGTTATTCATAATTCAAGAAAAGATATTTGATTGTTGATCGGGAGTAAAAGGAAAGACTATTTCATTTTTCAAAAAAGTGAAGTCAGAGTTTCAGGTATTGTGATAAACAAACCTTATTCACCGTTGATTCAAGACCCCTGAAAATAAGAAATAACAGATAATATTAATGTTATTCATGATTTATTATAACGTAATTGCTC
>NW_013810796.1:0-500 GCF_000517525.1 Limulus polyphemus
ACGAGACAATATTTCTGCCATATGCTAGGGCAAGGTTTAGCAATAATTTTGTTTTCCACGGTGACAATGCTACTGCCCACAGTGAGTGTACTGTACAGGAAGACGTTACAAGATTGACATGGCCAGCAAAGTTTCCAGATTGTAATCCTATTGAGATCTGTTGGGCAGAACTGAACAAGATAATTGCTAACCGCGACCCTAAACCAGCTACTGTAGCTAAGTTGCAGCGCCTTCATGTGACAAGTTGGATGAAATCACGGTGGATTACATCAATAACCTCATCGACAGCATGCCACATTGCCTTGCAGAGGTTATTGGAGTATGGGGAGGACCAATCAATACTGAATGTCTAATGTAGACTGACTTTGATAAAAGAGTTAGCACAAAGGATCACATATAAAGTGTAATAAACTTAAAATAAGACTGAAAACTCGAGCGCTTTCGAATAGTTGACTATTCTTATTCTTTGTTCTCCTGAAGAAGAGTAGTCAACTATTCGA
>NW_013810797.1:0-502 GCF_000517525.1 Limulus polyphemus
GAGGTTTCTAGGTTTGTTGCTCTACGTCTCTCGTGAATAAAACTAATAAATTACTTTGTAGTGAGTTTGAATTATTTCATAGTGTAAAGCCTGACTGAAAGATATTCGTAGGTTTGTTGCTCTACGTCTCCCGTGTCTTAAGACCCTAAAACCCTAATAAATTACGTTGTAGTGAATATGAATTATTTCATAGTGTAGAGCCTGACTGAAAGATGTTCCTAGGTTTGTTGCTCTACGTCTTTCGTAGCTTAAGACACTAAAAACCCTAATAAATTACGTTGTAGTGATGAGGAATTATTTCATAGTGTAGAGCGTGACTTAAAAAAGTTCCTTGGTTTGGTTGCTCTACGTCTCCCGTGGCTTAAGACACTAAAATCTCTAATGAATTACGTTGTAGTGAATACGAATTGTTTCATAGTGAACAGTGTGACTGTAAGATGTTCCTAGGTTTGTTGCTCTACGTTTCTCGTGAATAAAACTGATAAATTACTTTGTAGTGAAT
>NW_013810798.1:0-501 GCF_000517525.1 Limulus polyphemus
GAACACGACTTTCGATAGGACTATACTTGAGGTTTTGATTATACCTTATTGATGTATTTTATGAATATAGTACAAAATGGAGTTATTTAAAAAACTGTTATTTTCTGAATAAAGGATACCACTTTTTATGGATAAAAACATTACAGTTTATATCAGCATAATCTGAACACTTTTCGCGTGCATTACTTTCCAGGAAAATCCTTTTTGTAGAAAATGTTCACTCTTTCTAAATTTCTTTCAATGAGGTATGAATAGTACGATTAATAATTAGTAGCACAAACAGCCGCCCATAGAGCCGCGTTTGTACTTGTTTTACTAATGTTGAAAACCTGTAAAAAGGAAGTCTAGTATGAACAGCATTTCTGATTCTTGGAACTAAAAAAGCCAGGTGGGCTTTTGTAACGAACAAGATACATTATTGAACTTTTTCAATAAACTCAAGCTACACAAATACAATTTAAAAATATTGTTGCGTCAGCGAGGTCACATGACTAGTGTGAA
>NW_013810799.1:0-500 GCF_000517525.1 Limulus polyphemus
GTGCCACATGTGGACGTGCATTGTCATGGAGAAAACCTTTCTGATTGATGAGTGAAGGGCGTTTCTGATTAAGGGCTTGATTTAAATATTCCAGTTGCTTACTATAAATTTCTGCATTGACATTTTGCTGTGGATTGAGGAGTTCGAAATGAATTACTCCTTTGATGTCCCACCAAATGCAAAGAATCACTTTCTATGGATGGAGTCCAGGTTTTTGGGTTGAAAGTGGTTTTTGTCTAGGACTGAGCCATTGTTTTTGGCATTTAATATTCACATAGAGAATCCATTTGTCACTGGTGACAATTCTGTCCAAAAATGTTTCATGCGAATTACACGCCAAAAGAGACGAAGCAACGTTCATACGTTGGAGACGATGATAATCGTAAAGTTCGTGAGGCACCCAAATACCTTCTTTATACAGTTTTCTCATACTTCTTAGATGTTTATATATTGTTTCATGAGAGACATGCAATTCCAGGGCCATTTCACGAGCATGTTGT
>NW_013810800.1:0-502 GCF_000517525.1 Limulus polyphemus
TCATTAAGGGGATTAGTTATAAACTCACACTGACGTGTAATTAAGGGGGACTAGTTATAAACTCACATTAACATGTCATTAAGGGGGACTAGTTATAAACTCACACTGACATGTCATAAGGGGGACTAGTTATAAACTCACATTAACATGCCACTTTAGAAAACTCATTTAGTCTTCTTCTTTCTTTAGTGTGTTATAATACAGTAGCGTTACAGGGGAAGTACGTTAGAATTTGTTTCTTCGTCTTAACAATTTACTTTCAAGTTGACAAAGGAATGTGAGAATCAAGATGGTTATAGACACTCTCAAGACTTACTTTCAAGTTGACAAAGGCATGTGAGAATCAAGATAGTTGTAGGAACTCTCAAGACTTACTTTCAAGTTGACAAAGGCATGTGAGAATCAAGATGGTTATAGACACTCTCAAGACTTACTTTCAAGTTGACAAAGGCATGTGAGAATCAAGATAGTTGTAGGAACTCTCAAGACTTACTTTCAAGTT
>NW_013810801.1:0-499 GCF_000517525.1 Limulus polyphemus
AATAAAAGACCTACCAGCCATTCTCTATCTATAGTAAAAGACTTATCAGCCACTATCCATCTATAATAAAACACCTGCCAGTCGATATCCATCTATAATAAAAGACCTCCCAGCCACAATCCATCTGTAATAAAAGACCTACCAGCCACAATCATCTGTAATAAAAGACCTACCAGTCACTCTCTATCTATAGCTAAAGACCTATCAGCCACTATCCATTAATAATAAAACACCTACCAGTCACTATCCATATATAGTGAAAGACCTGCCAGTCACTATCCATCTATCGTTAAAGACCTACCAGTCACTATCTATCTATATTAAAAGACCTATCAGCCACTATCCATCTGTAATAAATGACCTACAAGCCATTCTCTATCTATAGTAAAAGACCTATCAGCGACTATCCATCTATAATAAAACACCTACCAGTCACTATCTATCTATAATAAAAGACCTACCAGCCACTTTTCATCTATATTAAAAGACCTACCTGCCT
>NW_013810802.1:0-501 GCF_000517525.1 Limulus polyphemus
GTTTTTCTTCATTACCCACTCAAGCCGTCTCCAGCCATTATGATAATACTGCCTGTCCAGAGTTGAAAACCATTTTACACTTAGCTGTCGGGACTTTCGCGATAGTGGTTGGTGGGCGTACCTTAGCACCAACCACTACTGTTTTCCCGAAGCTGACTTATTGGTGGTATTTTTCTTACACTGGCTCCTCAGATGTCCTTGCTCCCCACAGTTCCAACAGCCTTTCAGGGTAGCAGCCTTTCTTGCTGTATCATCTCCCCTGTGCTGAAGTTTCCAACATTGAGCTCTCTTATGACCAGGTTTATTACAGTGCCAGCAAAGTCCCTCAAACTACTCTGAAAGCTGACCTTTTCTGGCCTTGAAACCAGATGACTGTACCAACCTCGGCACCTCTGTGCTGGAGTTAACGTAGGATTCAAATTCGAGAGCTCTGGCCATTTCATCCTGCATGGTAGAGGGGTGTGCTTGCTTCACTTGTATCTTAAGTTGTGGACTGTCCAA
>NW_013810803.1:0-501 GCF_000517525.1 Limulus polyphemus
CTGAAAGCTGACCTTTTCTGGCCTTGAATCCAGATGACTGTACCAGACTCGGTACCTCTGTGCTGGACTTAACGTAGGATTCATATTCGAGAGCTCTGGCCATTGCATCCTGCATGGTAGAGGGGTGTGCTTGCTTCACTTGTATCTTAAGTTGTGGAATGTCCAAGGCATCTACGAACTGATCACTCAGCAACAACTTGAGGAGATCGGGTGGTGCAGTTGGGTAAGCCTTGTGTGCCATGCTTTCCAAGTCCTGTGCCAGCTCTTTCAGGCTCTCTCCTTGAGCACGGATTCTCGTCCTAAACCTAGCCCTGTAGACTTCCGACTGATTTTGGGTTCCGTACCTGAGTTCTAGAGCCACTACCAGTGCTCTATAGTTGTGCCTGTCGTCTGCTGACAACTGTCCAAGTATTTCCAGTAGTTGTCCCTTTAAGCTAGTTGCCAGATATACTGCTTTCTGCTCCTCTGTCCATCCGTTCATCTCTGCCAGTAGCTCAAATT
>NW_013810804.1:0-501 GCF_000517525.1 Limulus polyphemus
CATACCTATCCAAGTAAAATCGTTGTCGTATGTGACTCAATGTCTTCTTAATTCCGAGATATTCTCCTGTTAAATTATCATAGGATCGACGCAGCACAACTTCCCGTAACTTCCTCAGTATAACTGTTTGCCAAGTCGTCACTTTCCCGCCTGTAGTTTCCCATCTCCGGACAAGAATACCATCTTCAAGCTTCAACTGATCCCATTATGCCCAATAGTGCTTTGTCACAGGGCTTAGACTAGACACCTTCACCCAAGCAGGGTGCGAAACACTTGCTTTTAGAAAATCAATCATTGGCTTCAAATCTTGGTCTTTTTCCTGTTCTGCTTTGATATCCATATTTGGTTTCACTTCACCATCATCAACTTCTTCAGTCACTTTGACTTCAGCTTGATGGCACCTAATTAGTTCAACCTCTCTTTTAACAGTTACCGGAACTTGGCCTTTGTTGTTCCCAAACGTCATTTTATCAAAATCAATTACAAACTTCCTTGGTAGTA
>NW_013810805.1:0-500 GCF_000517525.1 Limulus polyphemus
TTTAGTCTAAATGAAGCATTAAACCTATGTATATAAAAACCTACAATTACACGTTAGTCTAAGCGAAACATTATACCTATGTATATAAAACCTACAATTACACGATAGTCTAAGTGAAGCATTAAACCTATGTATATAAAAAACCTACAATTACATGTTAGTCTAAGTGAAGCATTAAACCTACGTATATAAAAACCTACAATTACACGATAGTCTAAGCGAAGCATTAAACCTATGTATATGAAAACCTACAATTAAATGATAGTCTAAGTGAAGCATTAAACCTATGTTTATAAAAACCTACAATTAAATGATAGTCTAAGTGAAGCATTAAACCTATGTATATAAAAACCTACAATTACATGTTTGTCTAAGCAAAACATTAAACCTATGTATATAAAACATAAAACCTACAATTACACGTTAGTCTAAGTGAAGCATTAAACCTATATATGTAAAATATAAAACCTACAATTACACGTTAGTCTAAGTGAAACATT
>NW_013810806.1:0-1019 GCF_000517525.1 Limulus polyphemus
AGTTTACTTGGTTGTCTAGTACAATAATTGTTTTTATCTGTGAGTTAAAAATGTTTAACTGGTTGTATAGTACACATTTGTTTTTATTTGTGGGTTAGATAAGTTTAGCTGGTTGTATAGTACAGTTGTTGGTTTTATCTGTGGGTTAGAAAAGCTTACCTGGCTGTATAGTATAGTTGCTGTTTTTATCTGTGGGTTAAAAAGTTTACCTGGCTGTATAATACAGTTGTTGTTTTTATCTGTGGGTTAGAAAAGTTTAGCTGGCTGTATAGTACAGTTGTTATTTTTATCTGTGGGTTAAAAAAATTTACCTGGCTGTATTGTACAGTTGTTGTTTTTATCTATGGGTTAGAAAAGTTTACCTGGATGTATAGTACAGTTGTTGTTTTTATCTATGGGTTAGAAAATTTTAGCTTGCTGTATAGTACAGTTTTTTTTATCTGTTGGTTAAAAAAGTATACCTGGCTGTATTGTACAGTTGTTGTTTTTATCTGAGCCAGCTAAACTTTTCTAACCCAGTATAGTACAGTTGTTATTTTTATCTGTGGGTTAGAAAAGATTAGCTGGCTGTATAGTACAGTTGTTGTTTTTATCTGTGGGTTAGAAAAGTTTACCTGGTTGTCTAGTACAGTTATTGTTTTTATCTGTGGGTTAGAAAAGTTTAGCTGGCTGTATAGTACAGTTATTGTTTTTATCTCTGGGTTAGAAAAGTTTACCTGGTTGTCTAGTACAGTAATTGTTTTTATCTGTGATTTAAAAAAGTTTAGCTGGCTGTATAGTACAGTTGTTATTTTTATCTGTGGGTTAGAAAAGTTTAGTTGGCTGTATAGTACAGTTGTTGTTTTTATCTGTGGGTTAGAAAAGTTTACCTGGTTGTCTATTACAGTTTTTGTTTTTATCTGTGAGTTAAAAAAGTTTAGCTGGTTGTATAGTACAGTTGTTGTTTTATCTGTGAGTTGAAAAAGTTTAGCTGGCTTTATAGTACAGTTGTTGTTTTATTTGTGAGTTAGAAAAGTTTA
>NW_013810807.1:0-500 GCF_000517525.1 Limulus polyphemus
GTCATTTTTGCAGGGTCTTCAACTCAGTCCATCCGCATTACCATGAGATTTTCCCTCTTTGTATTCAATATCATAATTATACTGGTCTATCTTTCCAATCCAATGTGCCAGTTGTCCCTCTGGGTTCTTTAATGATCTTAACCAGCATAATGCAGCATAGTCTGTCCTGATGGTAAACCTTGCACCATAGAGGTATGGATGGAAATATGTCAGACTTTTTACTATAGCAAGGAGTTCCCTCCGTGTTACACAGTAGTTCCTCTCTGGTCTACTTAAAACCCTACTGAAGTAGGCCACCACATGTTCGTTTTCGCCCACTTTCTGAGACAACACTCCTCTAATTCCGACATTACTAGCATCACAATCCAGTATGTGTGGCAGTGAGGGATCTGGAAGCTTTAAAAGTGGAGTGGAGGCCAATTTTTCATTCAATGTCTTTAAAGCATGCTGGCAAGAAACTGTCCATTCAAACTTCTGGCCTTTTTTAGTCAGATCATGTA
>NW_013810808.1:0-711 GCF_000517525.1 Limulus polyphemus
AAGTATCATTACCCTATTATAAAACAATTAAAGTTGTCTATAGGTTGGTGTATGACTTAGTTACACTTCACTACCACGTTATAAATCCATTACAGTTGGCTATAGATTGGTGCATGGCTTAGTTACATATCATTTTCCTATTATAAAACCATCACAGTTGGCTAAAGGTTGGTGTATGACTTAGTTACATATCACTACCTCCTTATAAAACCATTACAGTTGGCTAATAGTTGGTGTATGATTTAATTACATATCACTACCCCATTATAAACCCTTACAGTTGGCGATAGGTATGATGTATGAATTAGTTACATATCACTACCCATTATAAAATCATTACAGTTGGCTATAGGTTGGTGTATGACTTAGTTGAATATCATTACCCTATTATAAAACCAGTACAGTTAGCTATAGTTTGGTGCAGGACTTAGTTAAATATCATTACCCTATTATAAAACCAGTACAGTTGGCTATAGGTTGGTGTATTATTTAGTTACATATCTTTACCTATTATAAAACCATTCAAGTTGGCTAAAGCTTGGTATATGACTTACTTACATATTATTACCTGTTATAAAACCATTAAAGTTGGCTATAGGTCGGTGTATGATTTAGTTACTTATCATTACGATATCATAAAACCATTACAGTTGGCGATAGGTTGGTATATGACGTTAAATATCATTACCCTATTATAAAACAATTAAATTT
>NW_013810809.1:0-500 GCF_000517525.1 Limulus polyphemus
GAGCAGCTAGACGAAAGCCCTTATTAAGACCTGCCAAAATAGTCAGACGAAAGAAGTGGGCAAGTGATATGATGACCAACCCTTTGGACTTTTGGAAGACCGTATTGTTCTCAGACGAATCAAGATTCGCTTAATTTTCGGGCAGTGGAAGGATATGGGTCTGGAGAATGCCTCACCGAGAGTTTTGGCTCAACAGATTGCAGCCAACTGTGAAGCATGGTGGTTTCAGCGTGATGGTTTGGGGAGCTGTTTGGATTGGAGAGAGATCGAGCTTAGTGGAGTGCGTTGACAACATAAATTTTGCGAAATACGTCGAAATATTGGAGGAAGGACTCTTGCCACTTTATTCCTCGGGTTTCGTGGACAAGAACACAACGTTGTTCCAGTAAGATGGAGCACCGTGTCACACTGCTAGAAACACCCAAAAGTGGCAGGAAGAAAATGGTATCCAGAAGTTGCCCTGGCCGAGCCAATCTCCTGACATGAATACCATCGAAAAC
>NW_013810810.1:0-500 GCF_000517525.1 Limulus polyphemus
AGTTTCATGTTACAATCTGAAGTCTTTCTAGAAAGAAAAAAGGGTAATTTAGGTTTATTTAAATGAATGTAGTTTCATGTTACAATCTGAAGTCATTCTAGAAAGAAAAAAGGGTAATTTAGGTTTATTTAAATGAATGTAGTTTCATGTTAAATCTGAAGTCATTCTAGAAAGAAAAAAAGGCTAATTTAGGTTTATGTAAATGCATGTAGTTTCATGTTACAATCTGAAGTCATTCTAGAAAGAAAAAAAAGTTGATTTGGGTTTATTTAAATTTTTTTTGGTGGTTACAAGGTCGGTCGAATTGACCAATCCCATTTTGGGATACAGTACAGATAATAACAGATAAACTATAAAGTTTTATGGAAAAAAACATTTGAAATGCATTTAGGAGGTTTTAGGGATTACATACAGAAAAATTTGAAATTTTGGAGATAAGGAAATGTATTTTTAGTTTTATCATTAAAATTACTTTTCACACGTACTATTCAAAACAATTA
>NW_013810811.1:0-499 GCF_000517525.1 Limulus polyphemus
CATTATGTTCTGAATGGTTAAATGCTAATTTCACTCACTGTATCAACATTGTTCCTGTGAGAAAGTTAATGACTAGCTTGGTGAATTTGTAATGGCTCTTGTCGCAAAGTAGCTCACGGGTAATGTAATTTGCTAGCGTAACATAAGCTGCATGTTCCCCGAGTGATTTACAACTTATAATGGTGCAGATAGTAGTTACACATGGTTCAAAAGGGCAATAAAACAATAAAATTTAATTATAAATAGATGTATACTGTTACAAACTTAGATGTACTTAGGATAAACGAATGTTGTTTCATGATACTTATAATGGTGCAGATAGTAGTTACACATGGTTCAAAAGGGCAATAAAACAATAAAATTTAATTATAAATAGATGTATACTGTTACAAACTTAGATGTACTTAGGATAAACGAATGTTGTTTCATGGTACAATCTGAAGCCATTCTAGAAAGAAAAAAGGGGTAATTTAGATTTATTTAGATTATTTTTATGGTT
>NW_013810812.1:0-500 GCF_000517525.1 Limulus polyphemus
GTGGGTGATGACTAGCTGTCTTCCCTCTAGTCTTACACTGCTACATTAGGGACGGCTAGTACAGATAGCCCTCGTGTGGCTTTATGCGAAATTCAAAACAAACAAACACATGAACGAGTATTGCCACATGATTAATTCGGTTTCTAACTTCGGAATTACAAACACAGTATTACACCACGGTGTGATAAAGAGTAACAAACTTAGAAATAATGAGTTCTGTTGTTTTTTTATGTCGGATTATTTTCGCAAAGTTTTAATTTGACGAAGCTCCAGGATGATAATTCACATATTAATGTGTTAACATCAGACTCTTTAACAGTTTGAACTTACGAAGCTCCAGGATGATAATTCACATATTAATGTGTTAACATCAGACTTTTTAACAGTTTGAACTTACGAAGCTCCAGGATGATAATTCACATATTAATGTGTTAACATCAGACTCTTTAACAGTTTGAACTTACGAAGCTTCAGGATGATAATTCACATATTAATGTGTT
>NW_013810813.1:0-501 GCF_000517525.1 Limulus polyphemus
CTGCGGACAGAGAGAGACGTATTGTTGAGTCGAGCATGTGAGTCATTCGTTGTGAATTATAGCGTTTGTTATAGCGTGACTGTGAAAATTAAGTGTATTGCAAAGTTGTATTCAGAAAGAATAAACTAGTTTTATTTAAGAAAGGACTTGTGTTCGCTAAAGTTTCATCGGAAAGAAATTATACGGGAGATTAACTAACGAACGGAGGCATAACAAATTGGTGTCAGAAGTGGGATAAAAAAAAAGAAGAAGATGGAAATGAGAGGCAGAAAATCAAACTACACCTTAGCAGATTTGATGGCAGCAATACAAGAACAGCAAAAGAAACAAGAAGAACGAGAAGAGAAATTACAGCAGTGGTCGGAGGGAAAAGAAAAGAAACAAGAAGAGAGACAACAGCAGTTGCAAGAAAACCTGCTACAGTGGCAGCTGGAACAGCAAAATCAACAAGAGAGATTACAACAGTTGTTGAAGAAAAAGAAAAGAAACAAGAAGAGAGAT
>NW_013810814.1:0-499 GCF_000517525.1 Limulus polyphemus
TAATAAGTAACAGCTAGAACAATGTCATCAATAGCGTAATAAGTACAGCTAGAACAACATCATCAATAGCGTAATAAGTACAGCTAGAACAACATCATCAATAGCGTAATAAGTACAGCTAGAACAACATCATCAACAGCGTAATAAGTACAGCTAGAACAACATCATCAATAGCGTAATAAGTACAGCTAGAACAATGCCATCAATAGCGTAATAAGTACAACTAGACCAACATCATCAATAGCGTAATAAGTACAGCTAGAACAATGTCATCAATAGCGTAATAAACGGAACTAGAACAATATAATCAAGAATGTAATAAACAGAACTAGAACAACATCATCAAGTATGTAATAAACAGAACTAGAACAACAACATCAAGAATGTAATAAACAGAGCTAGAACAATATCATCAATATCGTAATAAGTACAACTAGAACAACAACATCAATAGCGTAATAAACAGAACTAGAACAACATAATTAAGAATGTAATAAAC
>NW_013810815.1:0-870 GCF_000517525.1 Limulus polyphemus
CACAATGTTCCACATCTTTACCACATTTCGCTGTCTGTAGCCAGATGTGGGTGTTCTAGCCTATAATGCCCCACATCTTTCCCACCTTTCACTGTCTGTAGCCAGATGTGGGTGCTCTAGCCCACAACGTTCCACATCTTTACCACATTTCGCTGTCTGTAGTCAGATGTGGGTGTTCTAGCCCACAACGTTCCACATCTTTCCCACCTTTCACTGTCTGTAGCCAGATGTGGGTGCTCTAGCCCACAACGTTCCACATCTTTACCACATTTCGCTGTCTGTAGCCATATGCGGGAAGGTGGTTGCTCACAAGAAAAAACAACAACAAGTAACACAATTTCAAAATAAAAAAGTAGCAAGAAATAGAATACATTACATCAATAGAAAAGACAGCAAAACTATCTTTTAACTTAGCATTCCAGCCCCCAATATGATGTTTGGACATAAATACCAAGATGTTAAGTACAAGCAATTTTATAAGTATAGCTCCCATCCTTCCATGCTATTATCTGGATCTTCAATGGATCTAAAGAGATCCACACAGTAGCAGGTATTATACAGGGAAGTTGATGATACAACTACATTAATCTACCTATACAAGATATGAAATGTCCAATAAATCATTCCAATTATTTCCTCTTCGATAACTTTTATGAATTATTGTTTATTTATTGTGGGGGAAATAATTGGAATTACTTACTGGACAGCGAAAGGTGTTAAAGATGTTGGGCGTTGTGGGGTGTCAGCACCTATATCTGCTTTTTACTTAACTGAAGGAACTTGAGGTTTAACTGAATAGACGGTGTATCCCTAACGCAATTCGGGTCTTTTGTTTTGAATTTCACACAAAGCCACACGTCCCTAATTTAG
>NW_013810816.1:0-331 GCF_000517525.1 Limulus polyphemus
TAAACTATGTTTGGAACCTTTCTTATCCATAACATGCTGTATTATAAACTATGTTTATAACCTATCTTATCCATAACATGCAGTATTATAAACTATGTTTAAAACCTTTCTTATCCATAACATGCTGTATTATAAACTATGTTTAAAACATTTCTTATCCACAACATGCTGGTATTATAAACTATGTTTAAAACCTTTCTTATCCATAACATGCTGTATTATAAACTATGTTTAAAACATTTCTTATCCACAACATGCTGTATTATAAACTATGTTTAAAACCTTTCTTAGCCATAACATGCTGTATTATAAACTATGTTTGGAACATTTC
>NW_013810817.1:0-587 GCF_000517525.1 Limulus polyphemus
CCAACTGGCTTGTCTTGTTAAAGTTATTATCTGGGTCTACATCATTCTGTCAAAATAAACAAAACATTTCACATATCTTGTGTAAACTCATGAATGTGGCTACTGTTAACTCCAGGTAGGGTGTATTCTAGACTAAATTGTTAGGAATTAATCACACTATCATTAACATTTCAAAATGTGACTTAAAGAATAAAACTGTACATTTATCGTATGTTATTGTTGAGAGGCTCTTATGGTGACTGAAACGCTCAACAATTACTTTACGTGGTGGGGGGTACAAGTAGCTCAGAGTTTTGGATCTGAGTGAAAACAAAAGTTTAACACAATTAACCTTTTCAAAGTGCACGTAATAATTTTAATTGATAGAAACTTAAGCTTTTACCGTCACTGGGGACGGGTACTTTGTTTGTTAATTGATAAACGACCCTGGTTGAGAGAATTATCTTTGGAATTACTTAATCTGTTTCTGAGCCCTCAAGCACACGCTGTAGCTATCTTAATATAGATATAACTAGCGAGAGTTAAAATAATGTTTTCAGGTCTGCTATAAAAACACGCGGGCTTGACGAGCAATGTATTTGTAATTT
>NW_013810818.1:0-638 GCF_000517525.1 Limulus polyphemus
TACGTTTGGTGAATGGTCTCTGAGTACGTTTGGTAATGACCCCTGAGTACCTTTGTGATGGCCTCTGAGTACGTTTGGTGATGGCCTCTGAGTACGTTTGGTGATGACCCCTGAGTACGTTTGGTGATGGCCTCCAAGTACGTTTGGTAATGACCCCTGAGTACCTTTGTGATGGCCTCTGAGTACGTTTGGTGATGACCTCTGAGTACCTATGGTGATGGCCTCTGAGTACCTTTGATGTTGACCTCTGAGTACCTTTGGTAATGACCTCTGAGTACCTTTGGTAATGACGTCTGAGTACATTTGGTGATGGCCTCTGAGTACCTTTGATGATGACCTCTGAGTACCTTTGGTGATGACCTCTGAGTACCTTTGGTGATGGCCTCTAAGTACCTTTGGTGATGACCTCTGAGTACATTTGCGCTAAAATCCTAAAATAAAAACAAACAAATTTGCATCATCTTTAAATTTCCACCGGTGGCTCAGCGTAAGTTTGAGAGCTTATAACGTTAAAAGTTGGGTTTGATACCCGCGGTGAGCACAATACAGATAGCCCGTTAGATTTGTGCTTAAATACAACCAAAACAAACATTCTTTAAATAAGAATAATATTTAGTATTTTACTGTGTTTCTTTTTT
>NW_013810819.1:0-501 GCF_000517525.1 Limulus polyphemus
TGAAACATTATTTACTTAACACTGACATGACTCATGACATGCCGACCTTGGCAGAATGAATTGTGCAGTAGTAAAAACCAATCGAAGCCTATCACCACATGTGTGAAACATTATTTACTTAACACTGACATGACTCATGACATGCTGACCTTGGCAGAATGAATTGTGCAGTAGTAACAACCAATCGAAGCCTATCACAATATGTGTGAAACATTATTTACTTAACACTGACATGACTCAAGACACGCTGACCTTGGCAAAATGAACTGTGGAGTAATAACAACCAATCGAAGCCTATCACAATATGTGTGAAACATTATTTACTTAACACTGACATGACTCAAGACACGCTGACCTTGGCAAAATGAACTGTGCAGTAGTAAAAACCAATCGAAGCCTATCACAATATGTGTGAAACATTATTTACTTAACACTGACATGACTCAAGACACGCTGACCTTGGCAAAATGAACTGTGCAGTAATAACAACCAATCGAAGCC
>NW_013810820.1:0-501 GCF_000517525.1 Limulus polyphemus
GACGTTATATAACAAAACACGTGACTAACCTCGTTTCTCCAAAGCTTTACAGATCAAAGAGTAGAAAGACGTTATATAACGAAGCACGTGACTAACCTTGTTTCTCCAAAGCTTTACAGATCAAAGAGTAGAAAAACGTTATATAACGAAACACGTGACTAACCTCGTTTCTCCAAAGCTTTACAGATCAAAGAGTAGAAAGACGTTATATAACGAAGCACGTGACTAACCTTGTTTCTCCAAAGCTTTACAGATCAAAGAGTAGAAAAACGTTATATAACGAAACACGTGACTAACCTCGTTTCTACAAAGCTTTACAGATCAAAGAGTACAAAGACGTTATATAACGAAGCACGTGACTAACCTTGTTTCTCCAAAGTTTTACAGATCAAAGAGTGGAAATACGTTATTTAACGAAACACGTGACTAACCTCGTTTCTCCAAAGCTTTACAGATCAAAGAGTAGAAAAACGTTATATAACGAAACACGTGACTAACCTC
>NW_013810821.1:0-625 GCF_000517525.1 Limulus polyphemus
TGCTGTTCATGGAATGGAGTTACTTTACAGCACCTGACTTACGCTGTTCATTGAGTTACTTTACAACACTTGACTTACGCTGGTTATGGAATGGAGCTACTTTACAACACCTGACTTATGCTGTTTTTACAACATTTGACTTACGCTGGTCATGGAATGGAGTTACTTTACAACACCTGACTTTCATTCTTTCTGTATTTGAATTATCAAAGAAACTCTCAGTATGAATTTCAACTAATTATATATCCGATATTTTATTGTAGTTTGGTTGTTAAAAATTGCTTAATGGTTCAGGTAATAGACAGCTGGAGCTACAAAATTTCTTAATGGTTTAGGTAATAGACGGTTGGGGCTACAAAATTGCTTAATAGTTTAGGTAATAGATAGCTGGAGCTACAAAATTGCTTAATGGTTTAGGTAATAGACAGTTGGAGCTACAAAATTGCTTAATGGTTCAGGTAATAGACAGCTGGAGCTACAAAATTTCTTAATGGTTTAGGTAATAGACAGCTGGAGCTACAAAATTTCTTAATGGTTCAGGTAATAGACAGCTGGAGCTACAAAATTTCTTAATGGTTTAGGTAATAGACAGCTGGAGCTACAAAATTCTTAATGGTTCAGGTAA
>NW_013810822.1:0-501 GCF_000517525.1 Limulus polyphemus
GCTCCAATGAAATTATATCAAGTTAGGTGCATCAATGGAAAGAGTAGCTTTTGACATTGCTGGTCCTCTGCCCCAAACTTGTGCTGGAAACAAGTACATTTGTGTGGTGATGGAATATTTCACCAAGTGGCCTGAGGCATATGCAATACCAAATCAGGAAGCTACAACAGTAGCTTTGGCTATTAGTGATTCCTTCTTCAGATTTGGTATGCCAAACAAACTGCATTCAGATCAAGGCCATAACTTTGAATCAGCTGTGTTCCAAGAATGCTGCAAGTTGTTTGGCATACGAAAAACCAGGACAACGCCACTTCACCCACAGTCTGATGGGATGGTATAAAAGAACAATTGGAAACTGGGACAGAAATTGGTAAAGTTTGAATAGTCGCCAAGATGACTGGAATGTCTTACTCCCTTCACTGTTGATGGCTTATAGGACAGCAGAGCATGAAACCACTGGATATACTCCAGCAAAGTTGA
This sequence comes from Limulus polyphemus, assembly GCF_000517525.1. Classification (NCBI taxonomy): domain Eukaryota; kingdom Metazoa; phylum Arthropoda; class Merostomata; order Xiphosura; family Limulidae; genus Limulus; species Limulus polyphemus. The sequence continues at coordinate 481 of NW_013810822.1, forward strand.
TGTTTTGGTCAGGAACTTTTG
>NW_013810823.1:0-497 GCF_000517525.1 Limulus polyphemus
TACATGAATGATAACGAGTTCCTAATGGCACATTATTCAGTTGTTATTACTCTTCACTTAAGCAATCTTAAGCTTGTTCTTTGAAATCACGATGAATTAGAATATGTTGCTAAGTGTTTCACATATGTTTCTATTACACAAATGTATATAAAACAATAACCTACAAGAAGATGTATATTACTTTCATGCAAAGAACTTGAAGTTTTAACCACGACAGGAAGTTCATTTATCACAGATGGACTATTTTGGCTAGCCAGGTTTGTCAGGAGTTGCATTCGTTTTATTTTTGTCTCACTGTAAAATTAATATATAATGTAGTAATTTTTTGTGTGCAAAACCACATTAGGCTATCTGCTGTATCCACCGGGAGGAACCGAAACAAAATAATCAGCTTTAGCTTACTCCCTTTATGTGCTATACTTTTCGATGTATTTACATGAAAACGTTTTACAACAAAATCCTGAACATACACATCATTACTAACTTTGTGGGATAAG
>NW_013810824.1:0-501 GCF_000517525.1 Limulus polyphemus
AACAAGAACAAGAAAAGAAACAAGAAGAGATATTACAGCAGCTGTTGGAGGAAAAAGAAAATAAACAAGAAGAGAGATTACAGCAGCTGTTGGAGGAAAAAGAAAAGAAACAAGAAGAGAGATTACAGCAGTTGTTAGAGGAAAAGAAAAGAAACAAGGTCAGCTTTCAGAGAGGTTTGAGGGACTTTGCCATGGCAGGAAAGGCTGCTACCCAAAAAGGTTGTTGGAACTGTGGAGAGCAAGGACATATGAGGAGCCGGTGTAAGAAGAATACTACCAATAAGTCAGCTTCGGGAAACCAGTAGTGGTTAGTGCTGAGGGACGCCCACCAACCCCTATCGTGAAAGTCCCAACAGCTAGGTGTAAAATGGCAAGCACACATTGTGTCTACGTGACAGGAAAGCTGGATGGCCAAAGGTGCAACTTTGTCATAGATTCTGCATCTCAGCAAACCCTTGTGAGTAACAAGGTGCTGGATCACAAAGGAGTACCAGAAGCTGT
>NW_013810825.1:0-502 GCF_000517525.1 Limulus polyphemus
CACACTATATGTAAGGATGGTACGGACGCCCGTATTAAAGCAATACAAAGGTCTTCTGAATTTTCTTCTCTACAGGTCATCAGAAGCTAGATATGAAGAACTACCTGACATAGTTGCTTTATCTCAGGTGTATATGCTGCTTTTCAGCTCTCCAGAGCGTCATTAAGCCGAAAACTGGCGAATAGCCAAAACAGAGTTCTAGCAGTAACTATATTTTCATCATCATTTGAAAGAGCAAAACAGTCTTCACAATCTTTGACTACCTATTTTATTATTATTATTATTCTATGCAAAATTTTATAAAGCTTTAGAATACACTCTATAACCTAGTAACCCATGTACCCCATCTTATAAAAAAAAAAAGCTATGTAGGGCTGGCTACTGAACTCGAATAAAGGAACCAAACAAGACAGGGATGGAAGTGGACACATCACTAAATCGGCTAATGATCATATAGCAGACTAATTAAGCTTTACTGGCTTCCTCACTGGCAAAACAAACA
>NW_013810826.1:0-500 GCF_000517525.1 Limulus polyphemus
ATAAAATATTCAATAAAACTGTATGCTCATCAAAATACCTCACTATGCAATATTCTATCACAATAAAATAACTTCAATATGCAATATTCTATCACAATAAAATAACTTCAGTATGCAATAGTTTATCACAATAAAATAACTTCAGTATGCAATAGTCTATCACAATAAAATAACTTCAATATGCAATATTCTATCATGATAAAATAACTTCAATATGCAATATTCTATCCTAATAAAATAACTTCAGAATGCAATATTCTATCATAATAAAATAACTTCAATATGCAATATTCTATCATAATAAAATAACTTCAATATGCAATATTCTATCACAATAAAATAACTTCAGTATGCAATATTCTATCCTAATAAAATAACTTCAGAATGCAATATTCTATCACAACAAGATAAAACACTAAACTTATCCAGTTTACAGCTGGTTTGAATTAAGCTTATGCCTTTCATTTTCTACGGATAATTTTACTGACTGACAACTATTT
>NW_013810827.1:0-634 GCF_000517525.1 Limulus polyphemus
TATGTTGGTTAGTTACCGAATTTGTAGAGTTACACCTAGGTTGTTCGTGGAGTTGTTGTACCAAATTCATCTTTATCCTTACTTGGTACAACTACTCCATCAACACCTATGTGTAACTCTAGTTACTGAATGTGTAACCCATACTCATGTTTAGCGTTATTTGGTACAACAACTCCACGAACACATAGCTGTAACTCTAGATACCGAATTAATAACCCCTATAATCATATGTAGCGTTATTTGGTACAACAACTCCACGAATACTTATGTGTAACCCTAGTTACCGAATTTATAACAACCATATTCATCTTTAGCCTTACTTGGTACAACTATTCCACGAATACCTAGGTGTAACTCTAGTTACCGGATTTATAACAACCATATTCATCTTTAGCCTTACTTGGTACAACTACTCCATGAACACCTAGGTGTAACTCTAGTTACCGAATTTGTAACCACCATACTCATCTTTAGCCTTACTTGGCACAACTACTCCATCAACACCTAGGTGTAACTCTAGTTACCGTATTTGTAACCACCATACGCATCTTTAGCGTTATTTATTGATTAGAAATTCGGTAACTAGAGTTACACCTAGATGTTCGTGGAGTTAGTGTACCAAATAACGCTAAAG
>NW_013810828.1:0-501 GCF_000517525.1 Limulus polyphemus
GGCCACAAGTGTTAATAAACGTTATAAAATGAAAGATCGCATGTGTTATTAAACGTCAAAAACAAAGGTCATAAACAGAGTGATCACAAGTTTTACTAAGCGTCATAAACCGATAGGTCACAAGTGTCATTAAACGTTTCTCAACATAAATACACAGTGGACTCGTCCTTCAAGTAAAACGTTTCTTTTCGTAACATTTATGAGTTGTTTTGAGAGACAATACGTTTTCCTTCAATATTGAAATTATGGAGTTTCACCAAGTACCGACAGTTTCAAATATCAATTATACAAAAGCTGTAAAACGATGTTTAAAACTTTAAACCTTATGAACAATCCACCTCTAGCCACTAGCCCAGTGCTTCCCTCAAACATTAAACCTTGTGAACAATCCACATCTAGCCACTAGCCCAGTGCTTCCCTCAAACATTAAACCTTGTGAACAATTCACCTTAAACTTTAAACATTGTGAACAATCCACCTCTAGCCACTAGCCCAGTGCTT
>NW_013810829.1:0-928 GCF_000517525.1 Limulus polyphemus
TATTTTATGAAACTATACCTTAGTAAAATATTCTATGAAACTATACCTTAGTAAAATATTCTATGAAACTATCCCTTAGTAACATATTCTATGAAACTATCCCTTAGTAACATATTCTATGAAACTATACCTTAGTAAAATATTCTATGAAACTATACTTTAGTAACATATTCTATGAAACTATCCCTTAGTAACATATTCTATGAAACTATCCCTTAGTAACATATTCTTTGAAACTATACCTTAGTAAAATATTCTATGAAACTATCCTTTAGTAACATATTCTATGAAACTATCCCTTAGTAACATATTCTATGAAACTATCCCTTAGTAACATATTCTATGAAACTATTCCTTAGTAACATATTCTATGAAACTATACTTTAGTAACACATTCTATGAAACTATACCTTGTCGACGTTTCGTTTTGATTTTTGGTTCAAGTAAAACATTTAAATTTCATATTTGGTTGTTTGTGTTTATTAAAACGCTGTACCATACATGGTTTATCAAGTAGAGCATGTAGCTAATACATTGTGTTAAACTAGATATACATGGTTTATCAAGTAGAGCATGTAGCTAATATATGGTGTTAAACTAGATATCCATGTTTTATCAAGTAGAGCATGTAGCTAATACATTGTGTTAAACTAGATATCCATGGTTTATCAAGTAGAACATGTAGCTAATACACTGTGTTAAACTAGATATACATGGTTTATCAAGTAGAGCATGTAGCTAATACATTGTGTTAAACTAGATATCCATGGTTTATCAAGTAGAACATGTAGCTAATACATTGTGTTAAACTAGATATCCATAGTTTATCAAGTAGAGCATGTAGCTAATACATTGTGTTAAACTAGATATACATGGTTTATCAAGTAGAGCATGTAGCTAATATATTGGTGTTAAACTAGATATCCAT
>NW_013810830.1:0-501 GCF_000517525.1 Limulus polyphemus
GCACAACTCATTTTCAGTGTTTCAAAGAGTTTCGCGCTTGAATCGCAGAAGATGTCAACCTCGAGTTTCCGAAGAAGATTATTAGCGACTTAAATAAGCATTGTTTGGAGAGATTTTCAGATCTCGACAGAATTGAGAGTTACATTCTTCTGTTCCAGAATCCGTTTGGTTGTAACCTTGATGACGTGCCAGTCGAACTACAGTTGGAGCTCATTGATTTGCAAACAAATGACTTGTTGAAAGAGAAGCACAGAGAAGGAAAACTTGTTGAATTTTTTCGCTGCTTACCTGATGATGAGTTTTCAAAGTTGAAAAAATTTGCCTCTGGTATGGCATCAGTGTTTGGAGCAACTTATGTCTGTGAGCAAACATTTTCAAAAATGAAGTATGTGAGGTAAGCACATCGAACGAGGTTGACTGATGAACATTTGAAAGCAATTCTCTTGGTTGGATGCAGCAATTCCAAAGCAAATATTGATGATATCTCAAAAGCTAAACGCC
>NW_013810831.1:0-884 GCF_000517525.1 Limulus polyphemus
TCTTGTGTCTTCTTATTGACAGTAAACAGTTTCGTAAAATCTTGTGTCTTCTTATTGACAGGACACATTATTGTTAAATCTTGTGTTTTTTACTGACAGTACACATTATCGTTGAATATTGTGTCTTCTTGTTGACAGTACACAGTATCGTTAAATCTTTTGTCTTCTTATTGACAGGACACAGAATTGTTAAATCTTGTGTCTTCTTATGGAGTTAAATCTTGTGTCTTCTTATTGAGAGTACACAGAATTGTTAAATCTTGTGTCTTCTTATGGACAGTACACAGTATCGTTAAATCTAGTGTCTTCTTATTGACAGTACACAGTTTCGGTGTCAATAAGAGGACACAAGATTTAAGGACACATTATTGTTAAATCTTGTGTTTTCTTACTGACAGTACACAGTATCGTTAAATCTTGTGTCTTCTTATTGACAGTACACAGTTTCGTAAAATCTTGTGTCTTCTTATTGACAGGACACATTATTGTTAAATCTTGTGTTTTTTTACTGACAGTACACATTATCGTTGAATATTGTGTCTTCTTATTGGCAGTACACAATATCGTTAAATCTTGTGTCTTCTTATTGATAGTACACAGTATCGTTAAATCTTGTGTTTTCTTATTGAGAGTACACATTATCGTTAAATCTTGTGTGTTCTTATTGATAGTACACAGTATTTATAAATCTTGTGTCTTCTTATTGACAGTACACAGTATTGTTAAATCTTGTTGTTTTTTATTGACAGTACATAGTATTGTTAAATATTGTGTCTTCTTATTGAGAGTACACAGTATTGTTAAATCTTGTGTCTTCTTATTGACAGTACACAGTATAGTTAAATCTTGTGTCTTATTACTGACAGGACACATTATTGTTAAAT
>NW_013810832.1:0-747 GCF_000517525.1 Limulus polyphemus
GCTAACTTATTTCCCATACCTATAGAGCTATTTTTTACAAGTCTTTTATGTGACAACTTGTCCAATGCTTTTTGAAAATCCAGATACACCAAATCCCTCATCTACATAAGCAGTAACATTTTCAAAGAATGTTAAAAGATTTGTAAGGCAAGATTTTCCCTTAGTAAAACCATGTTGACTATCCAATAAAATTCTAAACTTTGTTAAATGACTTTGCCAAGCATCTTTTAACAGACTTTCCAAACCTTTTCCCACAACTGATGTAAGACTAATGGGTCTATAATTACTGGGACAATTTTTATCACCTCCTTTAAAAGAGGAGTTACATTAGCTAACTTCCAGTAATCTGGTACCTGCCTACCATTCAAGGACTGAACAAAAATAGTAAGTGCCTCACATATCCAATCTTTAACCTCCTTTCAAACCTTCGGAGAAATATTATCTGGCCCAGAAGCCTTAACGTTTTTTAAACTTCCCAAATTTTTCTTAACCAGCTCAGAATTAATGCAGTCATCTTGCTTGATTTCGTTTCCATTTATCATCTGATTAAGATGTGGAATACTGCTTAAATCTTCATTAGTAAAAATTGAAGAAAGAGCAAAATTTAATGATCCAGCCATCTCATAATCATCAGATACTAGCCTTCCCTTATCATCCCTCAAGGGTCCTATCCCCATCCTAACATTTTGTTTACCCTTAATATATTTAAAGAAATCCTTACTGTTCATTTTTACATTTTCAGCCAAC
>NW_013810833.1:0-500 GCF_000517525.1 Limulus polyphemus
GTGGGGACCAGTATGGGTAACTATTGAGCTCATGGGCATAAAGGACAGACAGAAAGTATACTTGGCTGACATTGAAGACGAATGCGTATTAGGATTGGACTATCTATTACCAAGGAAGTTTGTAATTGATTTTGACAAAATGACATTTGGGAATAACAAAGTCCAAGTTCCGGTACCTGTTAAAAGAGAGGTTGAACTAATTAGGTGCCATCAAGGTGAAGTCAAAGTGACTGAAAAGTTGATGATGACGAAGTGGAACTAGGTACAGATATTAAAGCAGAGCAGGAGAAAGATCAAGATTTGAAGCCAATAATTGATTTTTTAAAAACAAGTGTTTCACGCCCTGCTTGGGAGAAGGTGTGTTGTCTAAGCGTTGTGACAAAGCACTATTGGGCACAATGAGACCAGTTAAAGCTTGAAGATGGTATTCTTCTCAGGAGATGGGAAACTACAGGTGGGAAATTGACGACTTGGCAAACAGTTATACCGAGAAAGTTACA
>NW_013810834.1:0-614 GCF_000517525.1 Limulus polyphemus
ATGAATAACATACGGCTTTGTTCATAAGGTATAGGTTGATAAATAAGATACGGCTTTGTCCATAAGGTATGGGTCTATGAATAACATACGGCTTTGTTCATAAGGTATGGGTTGATAAATAAGATATGGCTTTGTCCATAAGGTATAGGTTGATAAATAACATATGGCTTTGTCCATAAGGTATGGGTCTGTAAATGAGATATGGCTTTGTTCATAAGGTATGGGTCTATGAGTAACATACGGCTTTGTTCATAAGGTATGGGTCTATGAATAACATACGGCTTTGTTCATAAGGTATAGGTTGATAAATAAGATACGGCTTTGTCCATATGGTATGGGTCTATGAGTAACATATGGCTTTGTCCATAAGGTATGGGTCTATGAATAACATACGGCTTTGTTCATAAGGTATAGGTTGATAAATAACATATGGCTTTGTCCATAAGGTATGGGTCTGTAAATAAGATATGGCTTTGTTCATATGGTATGGGTCTGTAAATGAGATATGGCTTTGTTCATATGGTATGGGTCTGTAAATAAGATATGGCTTTGTTCATAAGGTATGAGGCTGTAAATAAGATATGGCTTTGTTCATATGGTATGGGTCTAGTAAA
>NW_013810835.1:0-501 GCF_000517525.1 Limulus polyphemus
CCTTGTGTCTTGAATCATTATCCAATACTAACAGATCTTATAAATCAGATTTCCTTTATTCCTTGTGTCTTGAATCATTATCCAATACTAACAGATCTTACAACTATGATTTTCTTTATTCCCTGTGTCTTTAATCATTGTCCAATACGAACAGATCTTATAACTCAGATTTCCTGTATTCCTTGTGTCTTGAATCAATTTACAATACGAACAAATCTTATAACTCAGATTTCCTGTATTTCTTGTGTATGGAATTATTGTCCAATACTAACGGATCTTATAACTCAGAATTCCTGTATTCATTGTGTCTTGAATCATTGTCAAATATGAACATATCTTACAACTCAGATTTCCTGTATTCCTTGTGTCTTGAATCATTGTCCAGTACGAATAGATCTTATTACTCAGATTTCCTGTATTCCTTGTGTCTTGAATCATTGTCCAATACGAACACATCTTATAACTCAGATTTCCTTTATTCCTTGTGTCTTGAATCATTGT
>NW_013810836.1:0-502 GCF_000517525.1 Limulus polyphemus
GTCCGCAGATGAGAGACACAACTATAGTGCACTGGTAGTGGCTCTAGAACTCAGGTACGGAACCCAAAATCAGTCACAAGTCTACAGGGCTAGGTTCAGGACGAGAGTCCGTGCAAAAGGGGAGAGCCTGCAAGAGCTGGCACAGGACTTGGAAAGCATGGCACACATAGCCTACCCAACTGCATCACCCGATCTCCTCAAGTTGTTGCTGAGGGATCAGTTCGTAGATGCTTTGGACAGTCCACAACTTAAGATACAAGTGAAACAAGCACACTCCTCTACCATGCAGAATGCAATGGTCAGAGCTCTCGAATTTGAATCCTTCATTAAGTTCAGCACAGAGGTACCAAGGTTGGTACAGTCATCTGGATTCAAGGCCAGAAAAGGTCAGCTTTAAGAGAAGTTTGAGGGACTTTGCTGGCACTGTAACAAACCTGGGCACAAGAGAGCTCAATGTTGGCAACTTCAACACAGGGGAGATGCCACAGCAGGAAAAGCTGGT
>NW_013810837.1:0-501 GCF_000517525.1 Limulus polyphemus
GACATTTGAGGAGCCAGTGTAGGAAGAATATTACCAACAAGTCAGCCTCAAGGAGACCAGTAGTAGTTGGTGTTGAGCGACGCCCACCAACCCCCATCATGAAAGTCCCAACAGCTAGGTGTAAAATGCCAAGCACACACAGTATCTATGTGACAGGAAAGCTGGATGGCCAAAGGTGCAACTTTGTCATAGACTCTGCATCTCAGCAAACACTTGTGAGCATCAAGGTGTTAGATCATGAAGGAGTACTAGAAGCCATACAGAAGCTTTATGGTGTGACAGGACATTTTACAAGATTGTGGGGACCAGTGTGGGTAACTATTGAGTTCGTGGGCGTAAAGGACAGACAGAAAGTATACTTGGCTGACATTGAAGACGAATGCGTATTAGGATTGTACTATCTACTACCAAGGAAGTTTGTAATTGATTTTGATAAAATGACGTTTGGGAATAACAAAGGCCAAGTTCCGGTAATTGTTAAAAGAGAGGTTGAACTAATTA
>NW_013810838.1:0-500 GCF_000517525.1 Limulus polyphemus
GGTTCCACGTCGTCATCATCAACTCTTTCAGTCGGCTTGACTTCAGCCCGATGGCACCCAATCAGCTCAACCTCTCTTTTAACAGTTACCGGAACTTGGCCTTTGTTATTCCCAAACGTCATTTTATCAAAATCAATTAGAAACTTCCTTGGTAGTAGATAGTCTAATCCTAATATGCATTCGTCTTCAAAGTCAGCCAAGTGTACTTTCTGTCTCTACTTTATGCCCATGAGCTCAATAGTTACCCACACTGGTCCCCACAAACTTGCAGAATGTTCTGTCACACCACAAAGCTTCTGTATGGCTTCTGGTACGCCTTCGTGATTTAACACCTTGATGCTCACAAGGGTTTGCTGAGATGCAGAGCCTATGACAAAGTTGCAATATTGGCCATCTAGCTTTCCTGTTACATAGACACTGTGTGTGCTTGGCATTTTACACCTAGCTGTTGGGACTTTCACGATGGGGGTTGGTGAGTGTCCCTGAACACCAACCACTAC
>NW_013810839.1:0-499 GCF_000517525.1 Limulus polyphemus
GGATGTGACTTCTAACGGGACTGAATATGTCTGCATTAGGGTTTAGCTGCAGGGTCTGGATAGGGCTTGTCATTGTCTGGGGCTGATTAAGTCGATGGTCAATGTATCCTCCTTGTGTAAAAGACAACAGATCGTCCTTTAACGTATCTAATTCACTTTTAAATTTACTAATGTTTTCCATTCGTACTTCTTGCCATTGTTGTTGATTTTCCTGTAGTTGCTGCTGACTTTCCTGCAACTGTCGGATACTTCCTTCCTGTTTCCTTTCTTGTTATAGTTGCCACTGTTGTAGTCTCTCTTCTTGTCTCTCTTCTTGTTTCTTTTCTCGTTCTTCCTGTTTCTTTTCTTTTTCCTCCAACAACTGCTGTAATTTCTCTTCTTGTTTATTTTCTTTCTCCTCCAACCACTGCTGTAATCTCTCTTGTTTATTTTGTTGTTCGAGCTGCCACTGTTGCAGGTTTTCTTGCCACTGCTGTTGTCTCTCTTCTTGTTTCTTTTC
>NW_013810840.1:0-502 GCF_000517525.1 Limulus polyphemus
CATTGTATCTTATTTTTTGTTTTTAAGTATTTAGTTTTTGTTTGCACTATTATTTTTTTGTTTGTTTGTTTAATTATGCACAAATTATCTGTGCTCTGCCCACCACGGGTATCGAAACCCGGTTTCTAGCGTTGTAAGTCCGGAGACATACCGCTGTGCTACTGGGGGGCTTTTTATTTTTGAATTAGAATACAAGGCACAGGAAACAGTTCACATACTTACATTATCTGTTCTGTTCGGTTTTACTAGTGGTTTAACGGCACAAAGAACTCTTTTTTTTCTTCCTAAATTGTGAATTATTCTTTCATTGGAATGTTGAACGCTATTTTAGTTTCTGAAATTTCATTTTGAATCAGACTTTATATATTAATAAATTAGTCATGTTACATAAAATGAACATCAACTACTTATTCACTTCTCAATAAGGTTTGTTTTTAATACTAGCTTGTTTATTTTCTAGCTAACTTTTAACTTCAAGTGTTATTCTTCTATATTTACCATC
>NW_013810841.1:0-831 GCF_000517525.1 Limulus polyphemus
TTATATTTTGTTCTGGTTTTCGAATGATACTGGGTAAAAAAAGGTGGCAGGTTAAAGATTTATGTGTTATATTTGGTTCTGGTTTTCTAATGATACTGGGTAAAACGGTGGCAGGTTAACGATTTATGTGTTATATTTTGTTCTGGTTTTCTAATGACACTGGGTAAAACGGTGGCAGGTTAACGATTTATGTGTTATATTTTGTTCTGGTTTTCTAATGACACTGGGTAAAACGGTGGCAATCGTTTGTTATTGTTTTTAAGAGTAATGGGTTATTGCTGTAGTCGTTTGTTATTGTTTGTAAGAGTAATGTGTTATTACTGTAGTAATTTGTTATTGTTTTTAAGAGTAATGTATTATTGCTGTAGTCGTTTGTTATTGTTTTTTAAGAGTAATGTGCTATTACTGTAGTCGTTTGTTATTGTTTGTAAGAGTAATGTATTATTGTTGTAGTCGTTTGTTATTGTTTTTAAGAGTAGTGTATTATTACTGTAGTCGTTTGTTATTGTTTTTAAGACTAATGTGTTATTGTTGTAGTCGTTTGTTATTGTTTTAAGAGTAATGTATTATTGCTGTAGTCGTTGTTATTGTTTTTAAGAGTAATGTGTTATTGTTGTAGTCGTTTGTTATTGTTTTTAAGACTAATGTGTTATTGTTGTAGTCGTTTGTTATTGTTTTTAAGAGTAATGTATTATTGCTGTAGTCGTTGTTATTGTTTTTAAGAGTAATGTGTTATTGCTGTAGTCGTTTGTTATTGTTTTTAAGAGTAATGTGTTATTACTGTAGTCGATTGTTATTGTTTTTAAGAGTAATGTGTTATTACTGTAGTCG
>NW_013810842.1:0-501 GCF_000517525.1 Limulus polyphemus
TCTATACACATTGTCAAGTCACGCCGTGACCATCTTATATATACCACACCATCCCCAATCTAGCAAATGCTAGAGCACTCCCGAAGGAACAGGATAGTTCTAGAAACGTGGCGTGACACTAGTCACGTGACCTCGCTGACGCAACAATATTAACTGAAGTGCAAGATTGGCAATATATGCAACAGGCAAGGCCTAAATCTAGATCTAGTAAACATTATAGGCCTAATGTAGTGGTTTGTAATTGTATTGGCTGATTGTAAATCATGTCTTACACCAACTAATGTATTCGACTTTAGGTCTAAATGCAGTTGTAACTTTATTTCTAGACCATAGGTCCATCATCGTACAAATTGTAGCCTATATTATAGGCATACTTAGACCTATACTAACTATTAAACTAGGCATTGCACTGGGACAGATCTAATGACTAAGTTAATAGATCTAGATGTAACATTTGTTCTAAAAGTTAGGCCTAATAAATCTAAATCTATAATTGATGAG
>NW_013810843.1:0-501 GCF_000517525.1 Limulus polyphemus
TACCCGTTTCCTTTCGTAAATAAATCACCCCTCTTTCCTCAATACGTTTGTATTTGATAATATACAATTAGCCGTACAGACTGAACCCCACATTTTAACTTCATAAACTATCAAACCGCTAATCCACGGTGGGTGAAAAATACGTAACGATTTTTCAGCATTATTATATAAACCACAGGTAAATTAATGACAAGAAAATGACATTATTACACACACACATAATTGTAAGCAATAATCGGTGAATTTTAGAAATTGCAATTAGGAAAAGATTTCAACAATTTGGTGAACTCTGAGAATTACCTTTAGGAAAGTATTGTACTTTAGCGAACTTCAGGAACTACCTTTAGGAAAGTATTGTACTTTAGCGAACTTCAGGAACTACCTTTAGGAAAGTATTGTACTTTAGCGAACTTCAGGAACTACCTTTAGGAAATTATTGTACGTTAGCGAACTTCAGGAACTACCTTTAGGAAAGTATTGTATGTTAGCGAACTTCAGGAA
>NW_013810844.1:0-923 GCF_000517525.1 Limulus polyphemus
AAAATTAGCCACTGTTATGGATACTACTTAGTGACCTGCCACGAGTGACCGTCCAATCTTCACATCTGCTGGCCTGGATGGGTATTCCACTGCTTCCACTTCCACAAGCATCGGGCTTCCTTGTGGATGTTCTTTTATTCTACCCCAAATTATCTTCTCTGAAATATTGTAGTTGACTTAAGTGCTGTGACATGCAAATCAACAAATGCAGCAGCACTTACCGGAATTTGGCCTTTGTTGTTCTCAAACGTCATTTTATCAAAGTTAACTACAGACTTCCTCGGTAGTAAGTACTCCAACCCTAATATGCATTGGTCTTCAATGTCAGCCAAGTATACTTTGTATCTGTCCTCATGAGCTCAATAGTTACCCACACTGGTCCCCACAACCTTGCATAATGTCCTGTCACACCACAGAGCTTCTGAATGGCTTCTGGTACTCCTTTGTGATCTAGCACCCTGATACTCACAAGGGATGCAGAATCTATGACAAAGTTGCACTTTTGGTCATCCAGCTTTCCTGTCACGTAGACACTATGTGTGCTTACCATTTTACACTTAGATGTTGGGACTTTCACAATGGGAAGGACGCCCACCAACCACTACTGGTTTCCCGAAACTGACATATTGGTAGTATTCCTCTTACACTGTCTCTTCATATGTCCTTGCTCTCCACAGTTCGAACAACCTTTCTGAGTAGCAGCCTTTCCTGTCGTGGCATCTTCCGTGTGTTGAAGTTGTTGGCATTGAGCTCTCTTGTGCCCTGATTTGTTACAGTGCCAACAAAGTCCCTCAAACCTCTCTGAAAGCTGCCCTTATCTGGCCTTGAATCCTGATGACTGTACCAACCTTGGTACCTCTGTGCTGAACTTAACGTAGGATTCGAATTCAAGAGCTCTGGCCATTGCACTTGTATAGTAGAGG
>NW_013810845.1:0-867 GCF_000517525.1 Limulus polyphemus
GCATGAAATACAATATAATTAGTACCTTTAATGTCTTTATTGGAGGCGGATGAGAAGTCGCTATGACCCACCCTATATATGTATGTATATAGTTTTCTTAGTGAACTGAAACTATCAATAATTAGTTGGAGAACTGTAATGAACCCAGTTCATATAACAACTAATATTAGATCTCCTCTCCGACATTCAGTAAATCCACAATCAGAAATCATGGAGAATAAATAACCAGTTTTGAAATTCATTCCATATGATTATTACGCAAACGTTAGACGTCAGAGCAAATAATGAATCAGGTTTAATATCCATCTTATACTGCTGTACGACAGTCAAACATAATCGTGAATAACGAACCAGGTTTAATATCCATCTTATACTGCTGTACGACAGTCAAACATCATAGTGAATAATGAACCAGGTTTAATATCCATTGTATACTGCTGTACGACAGTTAAACATCATAGTGAATAATGTACCAGGTTTAATATCCATCTTATACTGCTATACGACAGTCAAACATAATCGTGAATAATGAACCAGGTTCAATATCCATCTTATACTGCTGTACGACAGTCAAACATCATAGTGAATAATGAACCAGGTTTAATATCCATCTTATACTGCTGTACGACAGTCAAACATCATAGTGAATAATGAACCAGGTTTAATATCCATCTTATACTGCTGTACGACAGTCAAACATCATAGTGAATAATGAACCAGGTTCAATATCCATCTTATACTGCTGTACGACAGTCAAACATCATAGTGAATAATGAACCAGGTTTAATATCCATCTTATACTGCTGTACGACAGTCAAACATCATAGTGAATAATGAACCAGGTTTAATATCCATCTTATACTGCTG
>NW_013810846.1:0-1567 GCF_000517525.1 Limulus polyphemus
ATTTGTATTGTAGTAATATCGCTCTCATGGTATTAGTAAATATGTGAAAGTTAATATTTATCTTTATTGTAGTAATATCGCTTTCATGGTATTAGTAAACACTCGACAGTTAATATTTATCTTTATTGTAGTAATATCGCTCTCAAGGTATTAGTAAACATTTGATAGTTAATATTTATCTTTATTGTAGTAATATCGCTCTCAAGGTATTAGTAAACATCAAACATTTATTAATACCATGAGAGCGATATTACTATAATACAGATAAATATTAACTATCAAACATTTACTAATACCATGAGGACGATATTACTACAATAAAGATAAATATTTACTGTCAAAAACTTACTAATACCATGAGAGCGATATTACTCAAATAAAGATAAATATTAACTGTCAAGTGTTTACTAATACCATGAGAGCTATATTACTACAATAAAGATAAATATAACTGTCAAGTGTTTACTAATACCATGAGAGCGATATTACTACAATAAAGATAAATATTAAGTGTCAAGACAGCGATATTACTACAATAAAGATAAATATAAACTTTCAAGTGTTTACTAATACCATGTGAGCGATATTACGACAATAAAGATAAACTTTAACTGCCAAGTGTTTACTAATACCATGAGCGACATCACTACAATAAAAATTAACTGTCGAGTGTTTACTAATACCATGAGAGCGATATTACTATAATAAAGATAAATATTAACTTTGACATATTTACTAATACCATGAGAGCGATATTCCTACAATAAAGATAAATATTAATTGGCAAATATTTACTGATACCATGAGAGCGATATTACTACAATAAAGATAAATATAAACTGTCAAGTGTTTACTAATACCATGAGAGCGATATTACTACAATAAAGATGAATATTAACTATCAAGTGTTTACTAATACCATGAAAGCGATATTACTACAATAAAGATAAATATTAACTGTCAAGTGTTTACTAATACCATGAGAGCGATATTACTACAATACAAATAAATATTATCTAAATGGTATTAGTAAACACTTGACAGTTAAAATTTATCTTTATTGTAGTAATATCGCTCTCAAGGAATTAGTAAATACTTGATAGTTAATATTTATCTTTATTGTAGTAACATCGCTCTCAAGGTATTAGTAATTGTTTGATAGTTAATGTTCATTTGTATTGTAGTAATATCGCTTTCAAAGTATTAGTAAACACTTGGCAGTTAATTATTATCTTTATTGTAGTAATATCGCTCTCATGGTATTAGGAAACATTTGACAGTTAATATTTTCTTTATTGTAGTAATATCGCTCTCATGGTATTAGTAAATGTCTAGAGTTAATATTTATTTGTATTGTAGTAATATCGCTCTCATGGTATTAGTAAATATGTGAAAGATAATATTTATCTTTATTGTAGAAATATCGCTCTCATGGTATTAGTAAACATTCGACAATTAATATTTATTGAAGTAATATCACTCACATGGTATCAGTAAACACTTGACAGTTTATATTTATCTTTATTGTAGTAATATCGCTCTCATGGTATTACTAAATGTTTGATAG
>NW_013810847.1:0-501 GCF_000517525.1 Limulus polyphemus
CTTTCAGAGGTAACAACGATAAGCTTTTTGAAAAAAATAATGGAAATGCTGGCTCAGTTCAATCCCTTTATCGCTGAACACATCCAACGAGTTCAAAAACATGAAAAAAAATAGTCCACATTATTTGAGGCACCAAATCCAAAATGAGATAATTATTTTATATTGTGAGATTAAATCTGTCATTGTAAAAATGATAGAAGACAGTAAGTATTATTCATTGATTTTAGTCTGCACACCAGACTCTAGTCATCAAGAACAGATAACAGTGGTCATTAGATTCTTTATGTTCAGTAATGTAAAAAACAAAGTCAAAATAAAAGAGCATTTTCTGGCCTGACTACTTTTATCACTGATCATTAGTGGACAACAATTTAAAATTGAAAATATGATTCTGTTAGTTTCGAGCTAGTGAGCCGTAAAGTGTGTGTTTTGCACTCGTCAAGAGCAAAATTATTGAGATTATGAATCGCTGTGATTCATAGCGTTTATTATAAAAGTTGT
>NW_013810848.1:0-629 GCF_000517525.1 Limulus polyphemus
AGTTTCATTGGCTGAGTAGTGTGCGTGTTATCTTTGAACAAGAGTTAGAAAGTTAACTTGTGTAAAACACACGTTTCATTGGCCGAGTGGTGTGCATGTTATCTTTGAACAAGAGTTAGAAAGTTATCTTGGGTAAAACACAAGTTTCATTGGCCGAGTAGTGTGCGTGTTATCTTTGAACAAGAGTTAGAAAGTTAACTTGAGTAAAACACACGTTTCATTGGCCGAGTAGTGTGCGTGTTATCTTTGAACAAGAGTTAGAAAGTTATCTTGGGTAAAACACACGTTTCATTGGCAGAGTAGTGTGCGTGTTATCTTGGAAACAAGAGCTAAAATGATAATTTAGGTAAAACATGTATATTTCCTCAGCCCAGTGGTGTGTGAAATATTGTAGTAAGAGCTAGAAAGCTTGCTTCTGTAAAACATGAAGATTTCTGTATTGTAACATAATTGAAATAAAATTCTACATAAACTTCCGAACATTCAAGAAACCGATTGACTCGTGAAAAGTCTGTACGTTTCTTTACTGTCAACCCCCATGATCCTCAGCACGGGTTCATTACATGCCTACAATTCTTACATTATTTCACAAACATGGATACGTTTCGGTTCAGCACAATATGATAATT
>NW_013810849.1:0-501 GCF_000517525.1 Limulus polyphemus
AGTTACACCTTAGGTGTTCATGGAGTTGTTGTACCAAATAACGCTAAAGATGAGTATGGGGTTACACATTCAGTAACTAGAGTTACACATATGTGTTCATGGAGTAGTTGTTCCAAGTAAGGCTAAAGATGAATATGGTGGTTATAAATTCCGTAACTTCAGTTAAACCTAAGTGTTTATGGAGTTGTTGTACCAAATTATGCTCAAGATGAGTATGGGGTTACACATTCAGTAACTAGAGTTACACCTAGGTGTTATGGAGTATTTGTACCAAGTAAGGCTAAAGATGAGTATGGTGGTTATAAATTCGGTAACTAGAGCTACACCTAGGTGTTCCTGGAGTTGTTGTACGAAATAACCCTAAAGATGAGTATGGTGGTTAAAAATTCTGTAACTAGAGCTACACCTAGGTGTTCGTGGAATTGTTGCACCAAATAACGCTAAAACGAGTATTGTGGTTACAAATTCGGTAACTAGAGTTACACCTAGGTATTTATGGAG
>NW_013810850.1:0-500 GCF_000517525.1 Limulus polyphemus
GGGTCGTCCTGGGCCATCGGAGAGGACAAAAAGGGCTGTCAAGAGGAGCATCTAAATGGATCCCAGATTAACGACTGCAGAAGTGGCCAAAGTTGGTGGGATGAGCCAGAAATCTGTTCAACGTATTCTCCACAGATTGGGTTATTGTTGCAGATCAGCAAGACAGAAGCCCTTATTAAGAACTGCCAACATAGTCAGACGAAAGAAGTGGGCAAGTGATATGATGACCAAGCCTCTGGACTTTTGGAAGACCGTATTGTTCTCAGACGAATCAAGATTCGCTCAATTTTCGGACAGTGGAAGGATATGGTTCTGGAGAAGGCCTCACCAAGAGTTTTGGCTCAACAGATTTCAGCCAACTGTGAAGCATGGTGGTTTCAGCGTGATGGTTTGGGGAGCTGTTTGGGTTGGTGGGAGATCGAACTTAGTGGAGTGCGTTTGCAACATAAATTTTGTGAAATACATCGAAATACTGGAGGAAGGACTCTTGCCACTTTATT
>NW_013810851.1:0-496 GCF_000517525.1 Limulus polyphemus
GTATGTGTGTGTGTATATATATATATATATATATACACATATAGCGCACACACATACATATATATATATATATGCAAATTAATCAAAGGCAGTTTACCTTGATGTTGATAAGCCCTCTCTCTTCCAGATGATAGCCCCCGAGTTTCTTTAAGATTTCCTGGCATTCAGAACTACAGTGTATCTTAAGAGCTGAAATCAAAATATTATATACTATCTTTGTGAAAACTATTATAACAACTAGTATAAAAGCCCTCAAAAATGACGGGAAACCATTGTTGAATGATTAACGAAAATTATATAATTTAACTAAAATTAATTTGTCTGTAACTCCAAAATAAACCTAATCTTCACTTATTTCATCAGTCTGGAAGTAATTCTTAAATCACCACATTTTTAGTAAAAACTACGCAGAAAAATGAAATGTTATCGTGAACAATAGTACGTGTACACTCTGAAAGAGACCTAAATAGCACTCATGAGCCTATTCACTGTATTC
>NW_013810852.1:0-500 GCF_000517525.1 Limulus polyphemus
ACAGGTTTGTTACAGTGCCAGCAAAGTCCCTCAAACCTCTCTGAAAGCTGACCTTTTCTGGCCTTGAATCCAGATGACTGAACCAACCTCGGTACCTCTGTGCTGGATTTAACGTAGGATTCGAATTCGAGAGCTCTGGCCATTGCATCCTGCATGGTAGAGAGGTGTGCGTGCTTCACTTGTATCTTAAGTTGTGGACTGTCCAAGGCATCTACGAACTGATCCCTCAGCAACAACTTGAGGAGATTGGGTGCTGCAGTTGGGTAGGCCTTGTGTGCCATGCTCTCCAAGTCCTGTGCCAGCTCTTGCAGGCTCTCCCCTTTAGCACGGATTCTCGTCCTGAACCTGGCCCTGTAGACTTTTGACTGGTTTTGGGTTCCGTACCTGAGTTCTAGAGCCGACACCAGTGTTCTATAGTTGTGTCTGTCGGCTGCTGTCAACTGTCCAAGTATTTCCAGTGGTTGTCCCTTCAAGCTCGTTGCCAGATATACCGCTTTCTG
>NW_013810853.1:0-501 GCF_000517525.1 Limulus polyphemus
ACCTTTCAAACTGATCTGAACTGATTTAGGGTTGCCGTAGCAAAGGGGTTGAATACTTATGCAACTGAGAATATTATAATTTTCTTTGAAAATCTAACTTACTTACATAATATCAGCATTTTTTTTAGCTTTCTCAGTTCGATGTAGATTGTGTAGATTATAAATATAATGACCCATTTGAAAGTTTCATGATTGCAAGCTTAGATGGCAACAAAATGTGGAAACTTTGCAGGGGGTCAATACTTTTGTAAGGCACAATATATATATATATATGTAGCTGGAAAGATCACACCATAGTTAGGTTAATTTTAACATTTAAGTGTAAGGGGGGCTGACACCATCCCTTGTTACCACTGGTGATACTCTTAAATTACTTTTCAGAAATTTTTCCAAAAACAGCCAACTCACACAAAAAACTGAAAAATAAATCTAGGTTGTATGAACTGTGATAAAAGTAATATAAATTTTAGTTGTTGAGAGATGTTTATAAACAATTCTAAA
>NW_013810854.1:0-497 GCF_000517525.1 Limulus polyphemus
TGATCAATACACTAAGATTTAAAGGTAATTCAGTTCCAGAAGAGGTTAAGTAAAGAGGTGAAAGTGTCATGGTTGGTTTATACACTAAACTGTATCGATGTGTTTATGTGATATGGCAGGTACAAATCCACGTTGTCCTGAGTATCGCAAGCGACCGTTATTGTCAAGCATTGTGTATAAGCAAGGCTACCTTACAAATGTGGAAGTGATTGGCAAACAACCTAATTGTAACTGTTTATGACTGACTAATGTTGTAAAAAACAGAGGCAACTTTTATTTTATTGGTATTTATGTCGTAGAATTGAGAGACACCAGACCAAGTTTTCTTCGACCAGTGAAGTAATATTTGATTAAATCTTACAATCATGGGCTTTTATATATATATATATGTGTGTGTGTGTGTGTGTGTGTGTTTGTTTTTAATTTTTATTCAGATTTTGTTTTACCTTTTTTTACAATTAAACACACTGAAGTGTATTTTATCCCTTTCTTTATAT
>NW_013810855.1:0-544 GCF_000517525.1 Limulus polyphemus
TGGTACAAGTACCCCGAAGCACTGGACCAACGTTTGGGGAGACTTCCATAACCCACGCTTTCCAACTTCACCCCGGGTTACTGTATGTGCATACAATCATAACCCCATGCCGGGGTCAGAGGATTAATGGGGAGGACATCATATGGATCCCAGGCCATGATATATGATACAAATTTGAGATTTATTTACAACAATGAACTGTACAAAAGAACAATACAAAATAACAAACAGAGTTGGGAAAAAATTAACATAAAATAAAAGATAATGAATTTACAATATATTTACAATATGTACAGAATAGCTGAAAGTTTATACAATATGTACAAAAATTATTATACAATACAACAATGGTTAATATAATATAAAATTACAGAAGAAAAAATTCAAAATATAAGATGAATTCTCTCCCCACAAATGATGAACAGGGGAGAAACATCGGGACGCCAGCGACTGTAGAACTCCCAGTTCCCAGTAGCTGGAAATCTGCCTCAAAATGGAGTAACAGCTTGAACTTGACCTTATAGTATATGCTCTGAAAAGTCAT
>NW_013810856.1:0-503 GCF_000517525.1 Limulus polyphemus
TAATAGTTTATGGTACTTTATACATACTGGTGTTTTAATAGTTTACTGTACTTTATACATACTGGTGTTTTAATAGTTTACAGTGCTTTATACATACTAGTGTTTTAATAGTTTACAGTACTTTATACATACTGGTGTTTTAATAGTTTACGGTACTTTATACATACTGGTGTTTTAATAGTTTACGGTACTTTATACATACTGGTGTTTTAATAGTTTACAGTGCTTTATACATACTAGTGTTTTAATAGTTTACAGTACTTTATACATACTGGTGTTGTAATAGTTTACGGTACTTTATACATACTGGTGTTTTAATAGTTTACAGTACTTTATACATACTGGTGTTTAATAGTTTACGGTACTTATACATACTGGTGTTTAATAGTTACAGGTACTTATACATACTGGTGTTTAATAGTTACAGTACTTATACATACTGGTGTTTAATAGTTACGGTACTTTATACATACTGTTGTTTTAATAGTTTATGGTACTTTATA
>NW_013810857.1:0-845 GCF_000517525.1 Limulus polyphemus
TGGAAGGTTTTGCGTTTTGTACCAGTACGTCGTTCCATTTGGACGGATCATCTCCACATTTTATATGAACGTTCGTTGCATACTTGCGTATTTACATGCAAAATTCTAGCCTTCTATTATCATTTTTGCGACTTTTGTGGTCGTTTTAGGTTAGTTACTTTTGTTGGTTTTTCTGAAAGCGTATGTGTAGTGCAGTGAAGCTTTTTCTTCCTGATTGTTTTTCGATCTGGTAACAAGAAAGGGTCCTAAATTGATGAGTTAAAGTGTACCTACATACCAAATTTGGTGAAGAATCATCAATTTAGGACCCTCTGGTAACAAGAAATCGAAAAACAATCAGTAACGTTGCGTAGTAATATGCAGAGTTTTACCTTCCTACTGTTTGTTTTAAAGGAGTTATGGAAGGTTTTGCGTTTTGTACCAGTACGTCGTTCCATTTGGACGGATCATCTCCAAATTTTGTATGAACGTTCGTTGCATACTTGCGTATTTACATGCAAAATTCTAGCCTTCTATTATCATTTTTGCGACTTTTGTGGTCGTTTTATGTTACTCTTTTATTGGCTTTTCTGGAAGCGTATGTGTACTGCAGGGAAGCTTTTGGTTACTGATTGTTTTTCGATTTTTTGTCACCATAGGGTCCTAAATTGATGATTCTTTACCAAATTTGGTATGTAGATACACTTTAACGTTGCGTAGTAATATGCAGTAGTTTTACCTTCCTACTGTTTGTTTTAAAGGAGTTATGGAAGGTTTTGCGTTTTGTACCAGTACGTCGTTCCATTTGGACGGATCATCTCCAAATTTTGTATGAACGTTCGTTGCATACTTGCGTATTTACATGC
>NW_013810858.1:0-500 GCF_000517525.1 Limulus polyphemus
CTGTATTTCACAAAGTACCAGTCCACTAAAACATAGCCAAGACAGGTAACTTTGTAAAGACCAAAGGTCAGTTTTATGTTATTGGATATGGTAACATGAGTGCTGTGTGGCGCATCATTGTAACTTCTGTATTGTTAGCCAGGCACGGCTGAAAGGTCAATATAATAAAAATAATAAATATATATTTATAAATGTATAATGTTATGAGATTTAAGCTATTTAGTCTAAACATTTATGTTTTCGTGTTACAATTTGTGTTCATTCTAGAATGAAAGATGCATAATTTACATTTATTTCCTAATTTTTTAAGATCGGTCAAAAATACCAAACCCGTACAGAGATTCGTTAGTGAAAATAACAGATAAAATATAAAGTTTTTTTCTTAAGAAACGTTTGATAACTATCTGGACATTATAAAGATTTCACATGTGAAATTAGAAAATCTTCTGATGCATAAAATTATCTTTAATCTTACTTTGCATGTTGGATATGCAACATGC
>NW_013810859.1:0-500 GCF_000517525.1 Limulus polyphemus
AATTATCATTCAAATTTTAGTATTATACATTATTCAATTTCTTAATTTAAAAGTAAATATTAAAAAACAAATTAAACATCGATTTTTGTGTGTCACGTATGTTGAATGCAGCACTGGTTCAAATTAAATGTTTGTGATGTCAAAATACTAAGTCTATAGTTTTGTACAAATTAGGATCTCAAATTACCAATATTGACAAGCTAGAATATAAAATAAGAGCCTCTTATCTTTCCTATTTGCTAAGATATTGCTCATATACTGAATGAAACACACACACAGTGGCATCCTGCCCACTTCTTTCCATTTTTGGAAACACTCCCTTATAAACACTCACTTCTATATATGACATGGATAATCAATCGGAAGCTCAGAATGTCCCCCTAATGATATTCTCAGCCATTTTAACATTTCTGGATGCCATCTCTTTCTTTCGAACCAAGATTTCAAGGAGGTAGGGTGTGTCTTTAGTCTGCTCAAAATTTCATATTTTTTTAAAAATG
>NW_013810860.1:0-501 GCF_000517525.1 Limulus polyphemus
TTTGATCAAAAATAACCATAACTATTCTTTCCGTTTTCCCACCACTGACACCAGTACTTACTCACTAGAACTTTGATCAAAAATAACCATAAATATTCTTTCAGTTTTCCCACCTCTGACACCAGTACTTACTCACTAGAACTTTGATAAAAAATAACCAGAACTATTCTTTCAGTTGTCCCACCTCCGACACCAGTACTTACTCACTAGAACTTTGATCAAAAATAACCATAAATATTCTTTCAGTTTTCCCACCTCTGACACCAGTACTCACTCACTAAAACTTTGATCAAAAATAACCATAAATATTCTTTCAGTTTTCCCACCTCCGACACCAGTACTTACTCACTAGAACTTTGATAAAAAATAACCATAAATATTCTTTCAGTTCTCCCACCTCTGACACCAGTACTTACTCATTAGAACTTTGATAAAAAATAACCATAAATATTCTTTCAGTTGTCCCACCTCCGACACCAGTACTTACTCACTAGAACTTTG
>NW_013810861.1:0-501 GCF_000517525.1 Limulus polyphemus
GGACAAACCCTTTCAGTTGATGTGTTTGACCACGCCCAAGGTACCATAGATTAATTTACTCTAATCGTACCTAAAAGAATTTGAATTTGAGGGTAGGCTCGTAGAGATCCTGATGAGTAATAAAATCGAATTGGGTATACGCGCGTTCCACGCTTGGTATTGTTGGCGCACAAAAATATAGCCAATAAAAAGCAGAAATAAAAGTCTCGTAGATGAACTTACTCTAATTCTGCCCAAAATAATTTCAAGTGCCGCGGCTATTGAGGATTTCCTCTTGTTTAGAATTAAATTTACAAGTATTTCGCGTTCCACAAAAGATCACTGAAACGTGGGGATGAGCCCTACGAGTTTACGTTCAACATTTAAACTTCTCTCTGTACATTTTAGTTGAATAGATTATTTTTTAAAAACATTCGACAGCAGTGTTAATGAATAGATTACTGTTTCATCACCTACTCTCAAACCAAACTTTATTGACAGTATTTAAATAATTTGTTTGTC
>NW_013810862.1:0-501 GCF_000517525.1 Limulus polyphemus
CCCACACTGGTCCCCACAATCTTGTAAAATGTCCTGTCACACCATAAAGTTTCTGTATGACTTCTGGTACTCCTTCGTGATCTAACACCTTGATGCTCACAAGGGTTTGCTGAGACGCAGAGTCTATGACAAAGTTGCACCTTTGGCCATCCAGCTTTCCTGTCACATAGACGCTGTGTGTGTTTGGCATTTTACACCTAGCTGTTGGGACTTTAATGATGGAGGTTGGTGGGCGTCGCTCAACACCAACCACTACTGGTCTCCTTGAGGCTGATTTGTTGGTAATATTCCTCCTACACTGACTCCTCAAATGTCCGTGCTTTCCACAGTTCCAACAGCCTTTCTGGATACCAACCTTTCCTGCTGTGGCATCTCCCTTGTGTTGAAGTTGCCAGCATTGAGCTCTTTTGTGCCAAGGTTTGTTACAGTGCCAGCAAAGTTCCTCAAACCTCTCTGAAAGCTGACCTTTTCTGGCCTTGAATACAGATGACTGTACCAACC
>NW_013810863.1:0-499 GCF_000517525.1 Limulus polyphemus
CAAACAGTAATAAGAGTAGGCCTGACGTGGTCTAATAGTTATGGTACTCGACTCACAATATGAAGGTCGCGGATTCGAATAACTCACCGAATATGCTTTTCCTTTCAGCCAATGGGGAGTCAAAATGTAACGGTCAATCCTACTATTCATTGGTGTTGACTAGTATGTCACTTCTAAACTATAGACGGCTAGCGAATATAGCTCTCAAATAGCCTTCAAAACAAATAGTGACCAAAGTTTTCAAAATGTTGAAATACCAGTAATAAAATTAGAACCAAAATATAGGAATTTATTCTGCTCGACGTACTAAAACCTGATATTGTCCATGTAAACAGTTTACAGATATTTCGTAGCAAACTTATACCAGTGTTAACGTCAACAGTTTGTTTCATATTGAAAGGTTGCACATGGAGACGTTCGTCACAATAGCACAGTAACTTTTAAAAAATTAAAGTACTTCAAAATTACTATTGTATTGCTTTCATTTATACATGAAAAA
>NW_013810864.1:0-501 GCF_000517525.1 Limulus polyphemus
TATATATATATATATATATATATAATTATTTGTATAAGCGTATTTTTAGTTCCAGTATTTAGGGACAAGAGAAAACATCCATCTCTGCTTCAAAATCAATTTGTCTAAGTATACAGTTTGATTTTCCCAGAATACAATAAAACATGCATTGTAAAAAAGTAGAGCAAACTTTCGTTCCAATAAGCTAGCTTGTTTTTGAGCATAAAAACTACGCAATGATCTCTAGCCATCGCTGTTATCCAAACCCGGTTTTTAGTGTTGTAGGCCGATGTTTCTTAACCGGGATGCCTCAGTAAATAGGGGTTTCGCGAGGTTTTAGCAAAATAGTATTTTATCTATTATCCCAAGGGCTACGCCACTGTTAACTAGGCTGTAAAACGTTAGAGGTGCTGTGGAAATTTCAAACTATACACCTGGAAAAAAAGTTAAGCACCCCCGTGTTTTTTTCAAGTGATTCAGATTCGATGTTCTTGTGACTGATTATAAATTACCATTCAATCG
>NW_013810865.1:0-500 GCF_000517525.1 Limulus polyphemus
AAGCTGACTTATTGGTAGTATTCTTCTTACACTGGCTCCTCATATGTTCTTGGTCTCCACAGTTCCAACAAGCTTTCTAGGTAGCTGCCTTTCCTGCTGTGGCATCTCCCCTGTGTTGAAGTTTCCAGCATTGAGCTTTCTTGTGGCCAGGTTTGTTAAAATGCCAGCAAAGTCCCTGAAACCTCTCTGAGAGCTGACCATTTCTGGTATTGAATCCTGACGACTGTACCAACCTCGGTAACTCTGTGCTGGACTTAACGTAGGATTCAAATTCAAGAGCTCTGGCCATTGCATCCTGCATAGTAGAGGGGTGTGCTTGCTTTACTTGTATGTTTAGTTGTGGACTGTCCCATGCATCTACAAACTGATCTCTCAGCAACAACTTGAGAAGATCGGGTGGCGCAGTTGGGTAGGCCTTGTGTGTCATACTTTCCAAGTCCTGTGCCAGCTCTTGCAGGCTCTCCCCCTTAGCATGGACTCTCGTCCTGAACCTGGCCCTG
>NW_013810866.1:0-501 GCF_000517525.1 Limulus polyphemus
TAGCCCCAGTGGACCAGCCGATTGACCTTAGGGGAGCCACCCCAAGGCCACCCGTCTACGGGAATTCAAGGCCAAAATGGTGTGTTGCAGTGCCCCAGACACCACTCAACCACCAGGATCCTCTCCCCCCCTTCGCGGGTCGCCACGCACGGCAAACACGTGGGTGGATGTTTAGATCCCAGAGAAAGTAACTGAAAATACAGAACCTTCCCTGGGAGGTCCCCTCACCACGTACAGGAATCCACATCGAGGGGCAATCTATGTAAAGCAGCAACCAAGTACAAAGGTCGTAGCTAGAAGAGATAATTGTTTGCTTTACTTTATTATTTACTGTTCTATGTTTTAAGAAGAAAAAAATAAGTTTAAGAACTTATTTTTAAATAGCAATAATCTATATACATGTATATATATATTGTATAATAATTGAAATGTGACTGTATTTTACAAAATACTAGTCTACTAAAACACAGCCAAGACAAGTTACTTTGTACAGACCAAAGG
>NW_013810867.1:0-962 GCF_000517525.1 Limulus polyphemus
ATCAGACGTGACTTTCCGGATAAAATGTGGTCGGCGAGGTAAGCCAAAAGTGGTGCATGCCAACAGGCTTTGGAGTTATCATGGTCCAGGACATTTCAGTTGGGACGAAGTGGACAACAGAACAAATGATGCTGCTGAAGAAGTGCCACCTGAAGAAGCCACCGTTGAAGAAGAAACTCTACTCAATTTTGAGAAGGGAAACGGTGAACCTCTTGATGAAGTTACTACCACTGATGTTGCTGTTATCGACAATAGAACATTTCCTGATGAAGCAGAGGAACCCCATATGAAGCAGAAGCCAACTAGACGGAGACTAGTACGGAAGAAGATACGTCACGTAAAATTAAGAGACTTTGTTGAACTGTAATTTTGTGATTGTAATTCTGTACATTTAATTAAGTTATTGTTAATTGTTATTGGTTTAATGTAAGTGGCGATTGTTCGGGACGAACAATACTAAGGAGGGGGCAGTGTTGCGTGATCGAGGTCATGAGACTAATGTCAAGCCACTTCTCTCGAACCTTCGGGAATAGTCGGGAAATTTACTAGAAATAGGGTAGTCTGGTATATATATAAGTGGGTGACAACGTGATGGGATAATAATAATGTGTGTAGGTAATGAGTAATTGAACTGCAGTCAAAGAGAGACGTATTGTTGAAGTTAACGTTGTTATTATAGTTTGTTATAGCGCGACTGTTGAAAATAAGTGTATCGTAAAGTTGTATTCCGAAAGAATAAACCAGTTTTATTAAGTGAGGACTTGTGTCGCTAAAGTTTCGTCGGAACGAAGTTAGGGAAATTCAATTAACAAACGGAGACGTAACAATATCAAATAACATAAAACTGAACTTTGGTCAGTTCTGAGTAACTTGTCTTGGCTGTGTATTAGTGGACTAGTATTTTTGAAAATTAGTCAATTATTATAATTTCAATTATTATACATTATATATGTATATAGAAT
>NW_013810868.1:0-500 GCF_000517525.1 Limulus polyphemus
GGAGTTACCTTTTACTTTAGTTTCAAATGGAATTTTATATTACATTGTTCATTCTTTTTATAAGCGTATGTGCCAGTTAAAACTTGGGACAAGAACATTTTAAGATGATATATTAGGTCAATTAGTTTTACAGATCATGTGTTACCTTCTCAAAAATTATCGACATTTTACAATATCGTAATCCATACACCACATGGTATATCTGTAAAAGGAAGACATTTGAGATCAGCAAATAAATTATTGCTCTACTTTCTGGTAAATGGCTAATGCCAGTCTTTAGGAAATGTACAAACTAGAAGACACGTCATCAGCTCCTGAACACAAATAACTCAACAATAAACCCATATTAATATACAATTGGTCTAGGCCAGTGATTCTGTGGTCCCCGGAACCCTTGGGGGTCCGCGAAGATAATACCATCTTATTAAACAAGTAAGTTTTTTAATTCTGCTGTTCTTTTAATTGCACACTCAGTTATATATGTCTTTTATTTGATAGTG
>NW_013810869.1:0-882 GCF_000517525.1 Limulus polyphemus
GTCACTTTCCCATCTGTAGTTTCCCATCTCCGGACAAGAATACCATTTTCAAGCTGCAACTGGTCCCATTGTGCCCAATAGTGCTTTGTCACAGGGCTTAGACTGGACACCTTCTCCCAAGCAGGGCGCAAAACACTTGTTTTTAAAAAATCAATCATTGGCTTCAAATCATCATGAAAGTCCCTACAGCTAAGTGTAAAATGCCAAGCACACACAGTGTCTATGTGACAGGAAAGCTGGATGGCCAAAGGTGCAACTTTGTCTGGGATTCTGCGTCTCAGCAAACCCTTGTGAGCATCAAGGTGTTAAATCACGAAGGAGTACCAGAAGCCATACAGAAGCTTTATGGTGTGACAGGACATTCTACAAGATTGTGGGGACCAGTGTGGGTAACTATTGAGCTCATGGGCACAAAGGCCAGACAGAAAGTATACTTGGCTGACATTGAAGACGAATGCATATTAGGATTGGACTATCTACTTCCGAGGAAGTTTGTAATTGATTTTGATAAAATGACGTTTGGGAACAACAAAGGCCAAGTTCTGGTAACTGTTAAAAGAGAGGTTGAACTAACCAGGTGCCATTAAGCTGATGTCAAGCCGACTGAAAAAGTTGATGATGGTGAAGTGGAACCAAATATAGATATCAAAGCAGAACAGAAGAAAGACCAAGAGCTCAATGTTGGAAACTTCAACACAGGGGAGGTGCCACAGTAGGAAAGGCTGGTATCAGGAAAGGTTGTTGGAACTGTGGAAAGCACGGACATTTGAGGAGCCAGTGTAGGAGGAATATTACCAACAGGTCAGCCTCAAGGAGACCAGTAGTGGTTGGTGTTGAGCGATCCCCACCAACCTCCTTTTTGTGCCTAGGTTTGTTACAGTG
>NW_013810870.1:0-503 GCF_000517525.1 Limulus polyphemus
AGTCTCCATTCTTATCGATGATACTTTCCCATCTTACAATCAGATTGTTAATACCCTGATTAAAGAAATCAGTTGACTTTGAAGCAAAAAAAACGTGTCGATATCCTCTTTAACACATTTGTACACGTTTTCCCATTAAGATGGTGTTGCAGCGAACGAAAAAGATGGTAATCTGATGATGCCATATCTGGAGAATATGGTGGGTGGGGGAGAAGTTCCCAACCCAACTCCATAATCTTGTGTTACGTTAAACGTGCCACATGTAGACGTACATTGTCGTGGAGAAGAAGAACACCTTTCCGATTAACGAGTGAAGGGCGTTTCTGATGAAGGGCTTGATTTAAACGTTCCAGTTTCTGACTATAGATCTCTGTATTGACAGTTCTCTGTGGATTGAGGAGTTCGAAATGAACTACTCCTTTGATGTCCCACCAAATGCAAAGCATCCCTTTCTGCGGATGGTATCCAGAGTTTTGTCGAGGACTCAGCCATTGTTTTTGGCC
>NW_013810871.1:0-1135 GCF_000517525.1 Limulus polyphemus
GAATGGATTTAGACAAAATTTGGTATACATTTAGACTATGACCCAACTTAGAAGTGATTAGTTTTTGAAGGGTCAAGGTCAGAGCAAGGTCAGTTAAATAAAAAAAAATCTCTATCTGTTAACGTAATTTTGTTCTGTAACTCAGTCAAAAATGATTAGATTTTCATTAAACTTGATGGACATATGTAGAATATTATTCCTTATTGTCCTGCCAGAAATGGTCCATGTCTATTGATAATGACAGACATATAGACACATTTTCATATTTTTTTGAGAGCCAAATAGGATTAACACTGCGTGGCGGAGGTATGCACTCTACTGAGTGCTCCTCTAGTATTTTATCTATTATTTTCTGGTTAAATAGTGTATTTTGTCACTGTTTGACGCAATGTTTTTTCACAGTCTGGTAACATTGTAGCAACTAAAGTAGCAATATATCGGTTGGTATAAATACAATATATCGGTTGGTATAAATACTTTGCATGGCAAGTAATTCTGTTATTATAAGTATTACACTTCTTCCCAGAATCTTAAGTGTCCTTCTCATAGTAGTGGTTACAGGCCATTTTCATTTATTAAGTTGGTAGCTGTGATCCCTGTATCCCCATGGTTATCATGAGGGCTCGAGCAGCTTGCAGCTTCTTGCAGTCTCATGAGCATATTCAGCTGTTGAAAAACAATAAAACTTTGTCATTATCTTTTTAGCTTTTATTGAGTAGATTACTTAATCTGTAAGGGGCCTAGAAGATCAGGTTTAAATAACTGTTAAAATAATTTATCAGCCACACAATGAAAACTGTGTACAGATATCTAATTATAAATACACTTGGTCATATGATCCTTTATGATGCAAATTGTTGTGATACATCAGGAAGTGATATTCTACCTTTTGAAAACAAATAAAGTTTTTAAATTTATTTTCATTAACATACATGTACATTTGTCTAAAATAGATACTTTTAGGTGTAACAAAGATCAAATTATGATTAAACTTCTATTTAATATAAACCTCTGTTAAAGTGGGAAGAATTAATATTATATGCATCAAACAAATTACGTAATCTGGGATACAAATATGCAAAAAAAAACATTTTGTTTATCTGGACAACTCCAAGATATAATAGTTTGATATTTT
>NW_013810872.1:0-500 GCF_000517525.1 Limulus polyphemus
TCATCAAAATCATATCTGTACGGTTTTATGTAGTTACTTACCTACATATGTCATCAAAATCATATCTGTACGGTTTTATGTAGTTATTTACCTACTTACGTCATCAAAACTACTTCCACAGCTTACTGATACATGTAATCACGTGAAAGGTTGTAACCTAATTTGTATTCCTGTATTGAACCTCTATCAAAGTCTTCTTTTAAACAAAATGTACATAATTATTTGGCCACATACCTTCCTACACGGTAGTACTATTCTTAATGTGTTTACTGTTCACTTAATAATCTATACTATTATTCTGCTTGTTTGTATGTACGACCGTCACGCTTTCTCACCGAGAACCTGCTGCATAAGCATGCGTAGTTAGAATGTTTCCCCAAGAAAAACAGCACATGCGCATTATTCACTCGACGACAAACAGTCTGCCTGCGGCAGAGAGCTGCAAAGCTCAGTGATGAAGTCGCTACAATTGCTGTACGAAACAAGAAGTAACAACAAAA
>NW_013810873.1:0-501 GCF_000517525.1 Limulus polyphemus
GTTTAGTTTTTTAATTCAACTGTACTTGTACAAACTTTGATGAGACTGGTCTAGTTATTACTCGATTGGAAATATAGATATAGTTATCACTAGGGTGTAGACCAGGTTTATTTATCTGTACCTCAAAACGTTTGTATAATTCGTGTTCATCTATGGTATATTCGTTGTGTGTGTTGATACAAATACCGAACCTTGCGACTGATGACTACGCCCCATATAGTTCATATAATACACTTCCAAATCTATAAATGCTATAACATTTAGTTTGCGTATTTAAAAGGCAATTCACGCAATAAATGAATAGCGTACAGCATCTGATGGGTAAGTTACAAGTTTCTTTAAACTTACATGATGTTTCTTGAACTAACATACATACATTACATACATTACGTAAGTTAATATCCTCACAAAGCACCGTTTAAGGCCTAGAGTAATGGTTAGAATAATTAAAGTTCTTAGGTTTTAGTTTTTTCATGGAAGCATTTCCTAACCTAAATAAAA
>NW_013810874.1:0-501 GCF_000517525.1 Limulus polyphemus
GGTTTACAACCGCATTTATTGTTTATAGTTGGTTTACAACCCGATATATTGTTTATAGTTGATTTCCAATCTGTTATATTGTTTATATTTTGTTTACGACCAGGTGTGTTGTTTTCAGTTGACTTCCAAACCTTATATATTCTTTATAGTTTTTTATAACCGGTTATATTGTTTATAGTAGGCTTACAACCGGATCTATTGTTTTTAGTTGGCTTACAACCGGGTATATTGTTTATAAATGGTTTCCAACTTGTTTTATTGTTTATAGATGTTTTCCAACCGGTTATATTGTTTATATTTTGCTTACGACCAGGTATATTGTTCAAGGTTGACTTCCAACCGTATCTATTTTTTATATTTGGTTTAAAACCGGATATATTGTTTATAGTTGGTTTACAACTGCATGTATTGTGTTTTAGTTTTCTTACTACCGGATATATTGTTTATAGTTAGCTTACAACCGGATCTATTGTTTTAGTTGGCTTACAACCGGGTATAGTG
>NW_013810875.1:0-501 GCF_000517525.1 Limulus polyphemus
TCGTAGAGTTGGTTGTGACTTGGAGGGCTTGATGTATTTCCTCTGGTGAATCGTAGAGTTGGTTGTGACTTGGAGGGCTTGATGTATTTCCTTTGGAGTGAAGGATACATGAACGTTCCTCAGAAATATTGTGTGGAGACTGGCACTGTTTTTGAGGGGTTGGTAAGTGACGGGAGGGTTTGAAGACCAAGGGTGGCTAAGGTAGTGGAAGTCTTCGAGTGACTTGGGTTGGAGGAGAATACCTCCCATTCGTAGACGTCGGGTGTGTTCAGGGAATACTCGGGCTTGAGGCTTGTAGTGGCGGATGAAGTTAGCCGTGTCCCGCGGCAAGAAGTCAAGTGGTAGTCCGTCGATGATTAACGGCGGCGTAGGGTATGAGACAAACTGCATACAAAGTTATTGTGATGAACAAGTTAATCTGGTGAACAAGTTATTCTGATGAACAAGTTATTCTGTGCTGTGAGAGTTGGTTCCTCCGGGTGTAATGGTATTCCTAACTAG
>NW_013810876.1:0-500 GCF_000517525.1 Limulus polyphemus
CAGGTTACTTTTTACCAGTATAATGGCTTGTAAAGATATAGAATTCAGGTTACTTTTTACAAGTATAATGGCTTGTAAAGATATAGAATTCAGGTTACTTTTTACCAGTATAATGGCTTATAAAGATATAGAATTCAGGTTACTTTTTACAAGTATAATGGCTTGTAAAGATATAGAATTCAGGTATACTTTTTACCAGTATAATGGCTTATAAAGATATAGAATTCAGGTTACTTTTTACAAGTATAATGGCTTGTAAAGATATAGAATTCAGGTATACTTTTTACCAGTATAATGGCTTGTAAAGATATAGAATTCAGGTTACTTTTTACCAGTATAATGGCTTGTAAAGATATAGAATTCAGGTATACTTTTTAGCAGTATAATGGCTTGTAAAGATATAGAATTCAGGTATACTTTTTAGCAGTATAATGGCTCGTAAAGATATAGAATTCAGGTTACTTTTTACCAGTATAATGGCTTGTAAAGATATAGAATTC
>NW_013810877.1:0-498 GCF_000517525.1 Limulus polyphemus
CTAACCATTAGCCAATCCAAAAATTGTTCATTTAACCATTAGCCAATACCAAACATTGTTCATCTAACCATTAGCCAAAACCAAACATTGTTCATCTAACCATTAGCCAATACTAAACATTGTTCATCTAACCATTAGCCAGTAACAATTATTGTTTGTCTAATCATTAGTCAATACCAAACATTGTTTATTGAACCTTTAGCCAATATCTACAATTAATCATTTAACCCTTAGCCAATACCAAACATTGTTCATCTAAACATTAGTCAATACCAAACACTGTTCATCTAACCATTAGCCAACACCAAACATTAATTATCTAACCATTAGCCAATACCAAACATTGTTGATCTAACCATTAGCCAATAACAAACATTGTTCATCTCAACATTAGCCAATACCAAACATTGTTCATCTAACCATTAGCCAATACATAACATTATATTACTAACCATTAGCCAATACCAAACATTGTTCACCTCACCATTAGCCAATACC
>NW_013810878.1:0-266 GCF_000517525.1 Limulus polyphemus
CCTGTCCACTCATATTTTCAAGATGATTGAGTCACTTCTACCTGTCCACTCTTATTTCCAAGA
Source organism: Limulus polyphemus (assembly GCF_000517525.1). Lineage (NCBI taxonomy): Eukaryota > Metazoa > Arthropoda > Merostomata > Xiphosura > Limulidae > Limulus > Limulus polyphemus. The sequence goes on from NW_013810878.1 coordinate 64, forward strand.
TGATTGAACAACTTCTACCTGTGCACTCATATTTTCAAGATGGTTGAACCACTTCTACCTGTCCACTCATATTTTCAAGATGATTGAACCACTTCTACCTGTCCACTCATATTTTCAAGATGGTTGAACCACTTCTACCTGTCCACTCATATTTTCAAGATGGTTGAACAACTTCTACCTGTGCACTCATATTTTCAAGATGG
>NW_013810879.1:0-500 GCF_000517525.1 Limulus polyphemus
AAGTAACTTCTTTACTCTCCCACATTGTCTGGTGTTGGCCAATCATGCACTGCTTTCACCCTGCCAGGATCAGTTCGCACATCATGCTCATTTACAATGTGACCGAAGTAAAGCACCTCTTTCTGGAACAAGTGGCATTTCTTGGAATGGAGTTTGAGATTTGCTGTTTTCAAACGTTTGAATACTTCCTCTAGCCGGGATACTTCCTCATCAAATGTTGCTGCAAACACAATGACATCTTCCAATTAAACTAGGGCTATCCTCCATTGTAGGCCTTCCATTACTATTTCTATCAGCCTCTCAAATGTTGTTGGAGCATTGCTAAGCCCGAATGGCATGGCCCACAGTATTGTCAGAGACCTTGCCCATAACTAAATGCAGTCTTAGGTTTATCTGCTTCAGCCATTTTCACTTGATGGAAACCCGACTTTAAGTCCAGAGTTGAAAACCACCTGGCTCCACTTAGGGCATCAAGAATATCATCAATTCTTGGCAGTGGG
>NW_013810880.1:0-927 GCF_000517525.1 Limulus polyphemus
GAATTATTTTTCCTGATCTTTTATTAAAATAGAGTCTGTCATAATTTCACTTTAAAATCACTACTACAACTGTTGGTTACCACGGTTGTATCCAGAGCTTTAAGAAATTGTCTCTTTTTTTGTCAAAGTCCCCACAGGCTGTTTCAATTGACAAGATAAATTCTTCTTCTCTACTCTGTTATTACAATAGAGTAGATATGTGATAACTTCACTTTAAAAATCGTTACTATTTGCTCTTTATTGCTAAACTTACAATCACGCAATCTGGATCTAACTGACTAAATATATCTATTTATGAAACTACACTTCGGATGCAAATTATAAAACAACGAGATAAAGTTAGAAGGTTCTAATAACATGATGGGATAATATAACAGTCACCAATTCATAACTAGTGAACTACATAATGTATGATTCGTGAACAGTCATGTAAGCAAACTCACAATACGCTGTCACTTCTAAAAATATCTAAATTTAATACTCATGCTATATAAATCATAAAAACTCACAATACGCTGTCACTTCTAAAAATATCTAAATTTTATACTCATGCTATATAAACTATATAAATCATAACTCTTGCATTAAACCTAAATTGAAACAGTTGTGTATATAAAGTATTTCTATATTAAAGAACATTAGAAGTAGTCTCCTTGGATAAAATATTTAGGAATAGGAAGTCTGATGTCAAATCCTTACATCAGTACAACTTTTAGATATACACAACTGTTTCAATTTAAGTTTAATAAAATTCTAGTCAAATCTGGAGGGATTGATCTTCTTATCCACTGGAATTCCATTCACCATTAATCCCTCAATCACTGGATACAAATGTATTTTTCACAAGTCCTGGTATGAGTATTTTGCTTCTGTACAGTATAGGGATTATTCTCCTTGTTGTTACAGGAAATCACCAACTGTTGTAAC
>NW_013810881.1:0-941 GCF_000517525.1 Limulus polyphemus
CATCGGTACTATAATTGTATCGTTATTTTTGGGGAACACTTTTGACCGAGCAATTTACATTCATCTGTTTTTTAACAAGAACTTGCTGTTAATATCACAAACGAATCAGTTAAAGCCATTATGTAAGATGTGGGATAATCTTTTAATCTTTAACGAATACACAAACACTTGTTGTAAACTGAGAGAACATGCCATATTTTATGATTAATTTTTTGTTATTCTCATTTTGATAATTATACAACTTATATGTGTGCACAGGTTAAAATTGTTCAATCTCCAGGTTTTATTTCAGATAAATATCGAAACCTTTATTATCTCAGCTTTATAAAAAACAGTATTAAATACATCGTTTCTGATCTCAGCTTGATAAAAACAGTATTAGATACACCATTTCTGATCTCAACTTAAAACTTCTAAAACTTGAGAGAAAAGCACAGAATACAATACCAAGCAAAATGATATTATAACAGACAGAAATATTACGTTTTACCGCTAAATCTCGAAATCAAACAATACAGTCATGATATCTTTGAAAGCTGTCTTGCTCTAAGTCAGCTGCTAGCGTCTATACCCAAAGTGGTTGATAAAACAAAGACATTTAATGTAGTTTAGTAAAACTATTAAGGAAATAGCTAATTCGTTTTGTTACTTACTAGCCACATTTCTTTGTACTGTATATGTATTGATGTTCATAAAACTCTTGCACGAATCTAAACGTTAAATGCTCAACATTTGATATCAAATAAATGCTATTTTTTAATTATTCACTCTCTTTGTATTTTTGTAAATATTTGTGTTTTTCTTTTATCTATAAATAGGGAAAATCATCAATGCTCTTGTAGATATATCATCGACAATTTTTGTACACTATTCGTTTATGTTATACAACATACTCAAATGAAACAAAAAAACAGTCTACATATAGAAACATGATAGTTATT
>NW_013810882.1:0-502 GCF_000517525.1 Limulus polyphemus
AATAGAAAATGGGTAAGTATTTTACTTGTCAAGTTATTACTAAAGTGTCCACCCCGGGGACCCCGACCCCGTCACCTCGGGGTATCTTAGCGATTTTTTCACCCCTTGCCCCGGGGTAAAATACTTGAACTACCCCGGGGAAAATCTTTACTATTTTACTGAACAAATATCTTTTTCATAATAATAATTCATAAAAACCATCGTCCTCAATAAAATCATCGTTAACATGATGATCGTCGTTGTTTATAGGAAACGCACCATAGATCTGAAATATAAGTCAGTGAAAAAGGGTAAAACCTTTGCTAGGGCTGGTGAAAGGAATTTGGAAAATGAAAGAGAAACATTTTGAGAGAAGAAAGATCTGAAGAAATCGTTGGCTACGAGTTTAATCACTTTTTTAATTTTCTTTAATCGCTCTAATTCACATAGATTTGAGCTCAGTAAATAATTTTTTTATTATAATGCTTTAAACTTAATAAAAATGACGTCTTATAGAGGTATT
>NW_013810883.1:0-721 GCF_000517525.1 Limulus polyphemus
AATAATGTTGGTTTTATAAACAGTTTTAACCTTCCAGGGTATCAATAATAATGTTGGTTTTTATAAACAGTTTAAACCTTTCAGGGTATCATTAATAATGTTGGTTTTATAAAGAGTTTGAACCTATATTTGGTAGTGGTGTTGCTTGGAAATATTCTGATGGTTCATTGTTTAGATAATTACTTTATTGAAGTTTGAAGTTAACGACTTCTTTATATATATATGTATATATATTGCTCATTACTGGGTAACTTTATGTGTTTGCCTGTTATAACACTCGGTTGTAAAAACTAAAATCACTCATTTCATATGTAAAATGTAAATCACATAGGGAACTGTATATGTAAAATATATAACACATAGGAAACTCTATATGTAAAATATAAAACACATAGGGAACTCTATATGTAAAATATAAAACCCACAGGGAATTCTATATGTAAAATATATAACACATTGGGAACTCTATATGTAAAATATATAACACATAGGGAATTCTATATGTAAAATATATAACACATTGGGAACTCCATATGTAAAATATATAACACATAGGGAACTCTATATGTAAAATATATAACACATTGGGAACTCCATATGTAAAATATATAACACATAGGGAACTCTATATGTAAAATATATAACACATAGGGAACTCTATATGTAAAATATATAACACATAGGGAACTCTATATGTAAAATATATAACACATAGGGAACT
>NW_013810884.1:0-497 GCF_000517525.1 Limulus polyphemus
TAAACCTAACAATCATCTCTTCTAGCTCTGACCTTTGTACTCAGTTGTTGCTTCTAGTAGCTTGCTAAGTCTTAAGAAATTTTGCAAGTGGAGGATGAGAAGAAGAAAAAAAGAAAGAAAAAAGAAAGAAAGAAAAGATATTTTGAGCAAACTAAAAACTCGACTTACCTTTATGCCATCTTGTATCGAAATAAAGAAATAATGTTTTTTAAGTTATTACTTATACAGTTATTCCACTTGCATTTTCACTTATTTTGCACATCAACATTATGTAAAATATCTTTCTCGTGAGAACCTAAATTTTACAAATAAGTTCTTAAACTTATATTTTTCTTAAAACATAGAACAGTAGATAAAGAAGTATAGCAAACAATTATCTCTTCTAGTTATGAACTTTGTACTTGTTTGCTGCTTGCTGTAGGTGCTAAGCTTTATGAAATTTTGCATGTGGGAGTATGTGAAATGAAATTAATTTTTTTTACGTTTTTATTATATAC
>NW_013810885.1:0-738 GCF_000517525.1 Limulus polyphemus
ACTGCACTTTTCTTTCTCTTTCTTGGTCAAGTTTGATTTCGTAAGATTTATTTATTTCATTTAGCTATAAAACGTGAGGTTGGGATATACTATAGGGTGGGGGTGGTAGTACTTGCCCCGTCACTTTTTGATGGGTTATACACTAGCACCTTAATACCACCCAGTCATTTGTCTATTGCACACAAGCAATAATGTGCACAGGTTTATGGGTTCAGTTTAAGAAGATTCACATCTATCTAGTTACAATTCAATAAAAAATAAACACAAATTACACAAAAGGAGGCATCTGCGAATCATGAATAAATTAACAATAATTTTCTTAAATTGTCAAGCATAAAGGTCGCATTTCAGAATGATGAACACTTTTAGGTTTCCAAAACTTTATTCACTTCTACAATAATTGCTCTTTGGAAGTGGTTTAGTTGATATGATATGTTCCAATACATTACTACACATTAGTAGCCAGTTAATGTAACGTTCATTTCAAGTCCAGTTGCATTATATCTCTTGATTGGCCCCATCATCAACTTCGTTGTCATCTGAGTCGTCTATGTCTTAGTCCAAGATTTCCGCGAGTGTATACAGGAGTAGTGTGAGCAAACATTTTTCCTCTTTACCCTCACATTTACATGAAATGCAGCAATATACCTGAGGCATCTTGCATGAACAGTTGCCTAAACATTTATTTCTATTAAATTTACAACTAGTAAGTATTTTTGCGACCTCTTACTATGGCTG
>NW_013810886.1:0-499 GCF_000517525.1 Limulus polyphemus
GCTGTCTGTCGAGATAGTTCAAGACTCGGGCTTTCATTGCCAGGCTGTTGTTGTATCAAGCAGTATGTTGTTTTGACGAGCTTAACGAATCAGGGTTGATCATGCTCTCAATTTAATCATTCGTCATCGTAAAAAGGAAATCAATTTCCACCTATTTATACAGTACTTTAGCTATAGTACCGGTTATATCGATTGATTGCAGAATTTTAACTTTTGATTATAGATATCTATAGTTTTTTATATTTCTAGGTATCCTTTGATTATATGTAGATATAATGTGCCCCCGGCTCCTACGCCTATGCTATTTCAATCAAAAGTTAAAATTCTGTAACCAAAGGTTAGATATCTACTTACAAAGGATATCTAGAAATAAAAAACTATAGATATCGATAATCAAAAGTTAAAATTCTGCAATCAAAAGTTAGATATCTGCATTCAAATGATAGAAATCTGCAATCCATTGTTCAGATTCTGCAATCAAATGTTAAGATTCTGCAAT
>NW_013810887.1:0-257 GCF_000517525.1 Limulus polyphemus
TCTTCTGTCTTCTTATTGACAGTACACAGTATTTGATAAATTCTGTATTATCTTATTGACACGTCACAGTATTTTTAAATATTGTTCTTCTTATTGATAGTACACAGTATTGTTAAATCTTGTGTCTTCTTATTGACAGGACACAGTATTGTTAAATCTTGTTGTTTACTCTCAATAAGAAGACACAAGATTTAACAATACTATGTACTATCAAAAAGAAGATTATTGTTAAATCTTGTGTGTTCTTATTGAGAGTA
>NW_013810888.1:0-501 GCF_000517525.1 Limulus polyphemus
AACGTCTCCGTTTGTTAATAAACTTTCCGTAACTTCGTTTCCGACGAAACTTTAGCGACACAAGTCCTTACTTGATAAAACTGGTTTATTCTTTCCGAATACAACTTTACGATACACTTAATTTCAATATTCGCGCTAAAACAAACACTATAACGAACGTACGTTAACTTCAACAATACCCTGTGACTGCAGTTCAATTATTCACTATCTACACACACATTATTCTCCCGTCACGTTGTCACCCTCTTTTATATACCAGACTACCCTATATCTAGTAAATACTAGAGCATTCGCCAAGGTACAGGATAGTTCTAGAAAATAGGTGGCGCCACACCAGTCACGTGACCTCGATGACGCAACACTGTCCCCTTCTTAGTATTGTTCGTCCCGAACAATTGCCACTTACAATAAACCAATTAACAATAACTTAATTAAATGTACAGAATTACAATCACAAAATTACAATTCAACAAAGTCTCTTAATTTTACGGGACGTATTTT
>NW_013810889.1:0-501 GCF_000517525.1 Limulus polyphemus
GGGGAGAACTTCCCAACCCAACTCCATAATCTTGTGTTGCGTCAAACGTGCCACATGTGGACGTGCATTGTCGTGGAGAAGAAGAACACCTTTCCGAATGAAGGGCGTTTCTGATGAAGGGCTTGATTTAAACGTTCCAGTTGCTGACTATAGATCTCTGCATTGACAGTTCGTTGTGGATTGAGGAGTTCAAAATGAATTACTCCTTTGATGTCCCACCAAATGCAAGGCATCACTTTCTGTGGATGGAGTCCAGGTTTGGGAGTCGAAAGTGGTTTTTGTCTAGGACTGAGCCATTGTTTTTGTCGTTTAATATTCGCATAGAGAATCCACTTTTTCATCACCGGTGATAACTCTGTCCAAAAATGTTCATGCGCATTACGTGCCAGAAGAGACGAGGCAACGTACACATGTTGGAAACCATGATCATCGGAGAGTTCATGAGACACCCAAACACCTTCTTTATGGGGTTTTCCCATATTCCTTAGATGTTTACGTATT
>NW_013810890.1:0-495 GCF_000517525.1 Limulus polyphemus
TTGAAGAGTCAGTTTACATCTTCAGTTGATGAAATGTTCGTCCACTTTGTCTCCTATAGAAATCATCAAAGAAAGCGATATTTCACTAAACTTTAACCCAATATCCACATTTGGCTGAGCTCATTCACCTAGCTTTATCTATAATCTTGTCACTAGGTGGCAGCATTCCCCAACATTAAACCTTATATCCATAATTCGGTGACGAGGAACCAACTTTGAAGAAAAACTTTAATACAAGTTTACCATAACAGCAAATGTACAACGTTTTGTCATCATCAGGTACAAGTAATTTACACTGACACACACATATATATATACAGTATTGACCAAAGAAGTCACAAGATCGGATACTATTGTGAAACTCAGAAGAGGTATCTATGCGCCCCGAGGTGTTGGCTTAGAGTAGGGTTGTTTTGTTCAATTAAGATGGATTCCTTGATTTTTCGTTTGTTTATGTTGGGTTCTTTGTTTAAAATGACTGTGTTTTTAATAGAT
>NW_013810891.1:0-1016 GCF_000517525.1 Limulus polyphemus
ATAGTTTTATATTAAGACGCTCGGATTATAAGGTTTTATAGTTTTATATTAAGACGCTCGGGTTATAGGGTTTTTATCGTTTTATGTTAAGACGTTTTGAACCTACGTGTTTTTTAACATCATGAATATATATTATGTATATTATAACTAAAATACTGTAGGGATGGAAAACCTTTTGTGGGGGTTTCAATATATTTCCATTCGTTCTGCTTGGCTAGGAACAAAAATTTGCGTGACTCTATAGAATTTTATATATTAAACAGACTTTCCTCAGGCTTATTGATTTATAGCTTTATTACTAAACTAGTATTTGGTTAGACCAAAGATACACTGTTTTTTCAATCTCCCCTACAGAATAGTTAAAAAACAGATAGAAGCATTAAACTTGTTATAAATTATCCTTTATATACCTCGAAAATAAAATACTCTCATGTCAAAAATCCACAGATTAATCTCGTAACATTCAACAAGTTAACAGTCTCTGATAATATTACTTCTCAACAGGTTAACAGTCTCTGATAATGTTACTTCTCAACAGGTTAACAGTCTCTGATAATGTTACTTCTCAACAGGTTAACAGTCTCTGATAATGTTACTTCTCAACACGTTAACAGTATCTGATAATGTTACTTCTCAACAGGTTATCAGTATCTGATAATGTTACTTCTCAACAGGTTAACAGATTCTGATAATGTTACTTCTCAACAGGTTAACAGTCTCTGATAATGTTACTTCTCAACAGGTTAACAGTATCTGATAATGTTACTTCTCAACAGGTTATCAGTATCTGATAATGTTATTTCTCAACAAGTTAACAGACTCTGATAATGTTACTTCTCAACAAGTTAACAGACTTTGATAATGATACTTCTCAACAAGTTAGCAGACTCTGATAATGTTACTTCTCAACAGGTTAACAGTATCTGATAATATTACTTCTCAACAGAATGACAGTAGTTCTTACAATGATAATATTACTTTTCAACAGGTTAACAGTATCTGATAATATTACTTTT
>NW_013810892.1:0-593 GCF_000517525.1 Limulus polyphemus
ATACTCATCTTTAGCGTTATTTAGTACAACAGCTCCACGAACACCTAGGTGTAACTCTAATTACCGAGTTTATAACCCCCATACTCATCTTTAGACTTACTTGGTACATCTACTCCATGAACACGTAGGTATAACTCTAGTTTCTGAATTTATAACCACCATACTCATCTTTAGCCTTACTTGGTACAACTAATCCATGAACACCTAGGTGTAACTCTGGTTTCCGAATTTACAACCACCATACTCATCTTTAACCTTACTTGGTACAACTACTCCATGAACACTTAGGTGTCACTCTAGTTACCGAACTTATATCCACCATACTCATCTTTAGTCTTACTTGGTACAACTACTCTTTGAACACCTAAGTGTAACTGTAGTTACTGAATGTGTAACCCTATACTCATCTTTAGCGTTATTTGGTACAACAACTCCACGAACACCTATGTGTAAAACTAGTTATTGAATTTATAACCACCTTACTGATCTTTAGCCTTTCTTGGTACAACTACTCTATGAACACTTAGGTGTATCTCTAGTTACCGAATTCATAACCACCATACTCATCATTAGCCTTACTTGGTACAACTGCT
>NW_013810893.1:0-498 GCF_000517525.1 Limulus polyphemus
TCTCCGATGGACCAGGACGCTGCTCAGTTGTTTCCCGAATGCACGATGATCCTGTTGACTGTCGAAAGCGGGATTCCCAAATTTTGCGAAATTTGCCACTGACTTATTCCACCATCTGCTTGACCAACTATTCTTCCTCTAACAAAATCTGACAATTCAAGAGAACCTTGAGTTCTAGGCATGTTGTAGCACAAGAGAATTAGTGTGCGGACCATTTTCATTTATATGGTGCTGTGAACACAAATTAATTAGCATAAATCAGTTAAATGACGAAAAATTAGGTGTCTATTTACTTGTGACCACTCAGTGTACATCTTGACTTAATGGCTGTTTTGTACTAATATTTCGTATATCGATTTTAAGCTTAACTTAAATATTGTACGCTGGCCTGAACTAGTAAATAATTACTTGGAAAGTTTTTTTTGGTGTACAAAACTAGAAGATAGCTTTTATATACGAAAACATTTATTAGCTGAGTTCTTGCACAGATCTTAAAAT
>NW_013810894.1:0-500 GCF_000517525.1 Limulus polyphemus
AAACTCCGGGGTTCGATTCCCCGCGGTGGACACGGCAGATAGCCCAATGTGGCTTTGCTTCAAAAACAAACAAACGTTTTTCCTCGTGTACTTACTGCACTTCGTAAGAAACGTATCAGAAAAGTTTGATAAAAGACTATTTTACTGAAATAAGGTTTTGAAGGGGCTTTGTTTTATATTGTCATTATTCAATAAAAAAAATTATATAATTAAAAGCTTACCTTGCTTCGTTTGTTTGTTTGTTAAGCGCAAAGCTACACAAGGCTATCTGTGGTATACCAACAATTGATATCGAAACCCGGTTATTAGCGTTATAAGCCTTACTGCTTAATTACTGGGAACCACTTCAGTTGGTAGTGATAACAATAGACATACGGCATTAAAATTATGATTAAAGTCCGAGCACAAACGAGATAAAATGAAATTAAGGTATGTCAAAGTGAGACGTCCTTTAAAGAGATCGTTTAGAAATCACGATGTTAAGAATTAACGTAAGATAG
>NW_013810895.1:0-501 GCF_000517525.1 Limulus polyphemus
CCACTGGATACACTCTAGCAAAGTTTATGTTTGGTCGGGAACTTTGGTTGCCAGTGAATCTGTTAATAGGACACCCACCTTGTGAAGAGTTGTCTGAAAATGTGTCAGAATTCGTGAAAGTGTTATTGGAAAGGATGGATTATATTCACCATCAAGTGCATTGAAACTTGAAATCGTCTGCTGATTCGATGAAGTTATGTTATGATAAGAGATCTACTGAAGTCAGCTTTGTACCAGGAGATAAGGTGTGGTTGTATAATCCCAGGAAGACCAAAGGGAAGTCTAAGTTGTCATCTCCATGGGAAGGCCCATATGACATAGTGGATCGTCTCTCAGACGCGACTTTCCAGGTAAAATGTGGTCGGCGAGGTAAGCCAAAAGTTGTGCATGCCAACAGGCTTTGGCATTATCCAGGAAATTTCAGTTGGAACAAAGTCAACAATGAAACAAATGATGCTGCTGAAGACATGTCACCTGAAAAAGCCGCTGTTGAAGAAGAAA
>NW_013810896.1:0-501 GCF_000517525.1 Limulus polyphemus
ACATCTTTAGCCTTACTTGGTACAACTACTCCATAAACACCTAAATGTAACTATAGTTACCGAATTTATAACCACCATACTCATCTTTAGCCTTACTTGGTACAACTTCTCCATAAATACCTAGGTGTAACTATTGTTACCGAAATTATATCCAACATACTCATCTTTAGCCTTACGTGGTACATCTACTCCATGAACACCTAGGTGTAACTATAGTTACCAAATTTATTACCACAATACTCATCTTTAGCCTTACTTGGTACAACTACTCCATAAACAACTAGGTGTAACTCACGTTACCGAATTTATAACCACCATACTCATCTTTAGCCTTACTTGGTACAACTACTCCATGAACACCTAGGGGTAACTATAGTTACCGTATTTATTACCAGCATACTCATCTTTAGCCTTACTTGGTACAACTACTCTATGAACACCTAGGTGTAACTAATGTTACCGAATTAATTACCAAAATACTCAGCTTCAGCCTTACTTAGT
>NW_013810897.1:0-518 GCF_000517525.1 Limulus polyphemus
GGAGTAGTTTTACCAAATAACGCTAAAGATGAATATGGTGGTTATAAATTCGGTAACTAGAGTAACACCTATATGTTCATGGAGTAGTTGTTACAAGTAAGGCTAAAGATGAATATGGTGGTAATAAATTCGGTAACTAGAGTAACACCTATGTGTTCATGGAGAAGTTGTTACAAGTAAGGCTAAAGATGAATATGGTGGTAATAAATTCGGTAACTAGAGATACACCTAGATATTCGTGGAGTTGTTGTACCAAATAACGCTAAATTTGAGTATGTTGGTTACAAATTCGGTAACTAGAGTTACACCTAGGTGTTCGTGGAGTTGTTGTACCAAGTAACGCCAACGATGAGTATGGTGGTGATAAATTCGGTAACTAGAGTTACACCTAGGTGTTCGTGGAGTTGTTGTACCAAATAACGCTAAAGATGAGTATGGTGGTTATAAATTCCGTAACTAGAGTTACACCTAGGTGTTCATGGATTAGCTGTACCAATTAAAGCTAAAGATGAGTATGG
>NW_013810898.1:0-501 GCF_000517525.1 Limulus polyphemus
GTTTACAATCTTAAACACCTCAATCAGATCCTCCCCCTCTAATTATTCTATTTTCAAGAGAAGACAATTTGAGAAATTTCAGCCTCTCATTGTAGGAAAACCTTTCCATCCCAGGCAACATTCTAATAACCCTTCTCTGAACCCTTTCCAACAACTCAATGTCTTTCCTAAGGTAAGGAGCCCAAGACTGAACACAATATTCCAAATGTGGCTTAACTGGTAGCCTGTACAATGAAATTATAATCTCTTTAGACTTGTATTAAATATTTCTGTAAATACAACCTAAAATCCTACATGCCCTACCACTAGCAACAGCACACTGCTTGGATGGCTTTAAAGACTGATCAACTATTACACCAAGATCCCTTTCCTTCATAACACTGTTAAGGTTATTCCCATCCAGATTATATTTATAATTCAACCAGCATGCATTATCTTGCATTTATTATAATTAAAACCCATTTGCCATTTATTTGCCCAACTCACTAAATGATCTAAATA
>NW_013810899.1:0-502 GCF_000517525.1 Limulus polyphemus
TCTCTCATAAGCTAATACAAAATCAAAATGATGAGTGGTGAAATTTTCTTTGTTGCAATCAATTTCTTCATACTTTAATTTATTTTGAAATTTTGGTACCTCCAGGCGCGGATAAAGGATTTTCAAAGTGAGCGGGTGGGGAGGTACTAAGAAATGATAGCGGAGAGTCACATAAAGGATAGAGTCTAGGAGGAAGCTTTCCCCTTCTGACTAGCTTAAAACTTTTGAAATTTTTCTAAGGCTAATTTCTGTAAGTTTGGAAGGAAAAGTCTGAATGAGCAATTTTTTTTCATTTGCTTCATCAAGAATATCCATGTCTTCATTTGCGGATTTAATGTTAGAATCAGATTCTTGAAATCACCTCCCTTACTTGGAGTCTACTTATATCAAACGCTATTTACTGATGAGAAAGAAAATTCGGTGGACAGTCTGAAAGTATTTTAGAAGAGAAGAACCTTTAGTCCTATCTTCAACCTTTTTTTTTTTATACATTACAGGCAGT
>NW_013810900.1:0-708 GCF_000517525.1 Limulus polyphemus
ACTAGCTACTATCCAAGCTGAATGAATTGTAAGGTAAAATTGCTACTATCCAAGCTGAATGAATTGTAAGGTAATACTAGCTACAATCCAGCTGAATGAATTGTAAGGTAACACTTGCTACTATCGAAGCTGATTGAATCGTAAGGTAACACTTGCTACTATCCCATCTGGATGAATTGTAAGGTAACACTAGCTACTATGCAAGCTGAATGAATTGTAAGGTAACACAAGCTACTATCCCATCTTGATGAATTGTTAGGTAATACAAGTAACTATCCCATCTGGATGAATTGTGAGGTAACACTAGCTACTATATCCAAGCTGAATGAATTGTAAGGTAATACAAGTTACTATGTAACCTGAATGAATTGTAAGATAATACTAGCTACTATCCAAGCTGAATGAATTGTCAGGTAACATTAGCTACTATCCCATCTGGATTAATTGTAAAGTAACACAAGCTACTATCCAAGCTGAATGAATTGTAAGGTAACAGTAGTTACTATCCAACCTGAATGAATTGAAAGGTAACAATAGCTACTATCCAAGCTGAATGAATTGTAAGGGAATAGTAGCTACTATCCAAGCTGAATGAATTGTAAGGTAACACTAGCCACTATGCAAGCTGAATGAATTGTAAAGTAACAAAAGCTACTATCCAAGATGAATGAATTGTAAGGTAACACTAGCTACTATCCAAGCTGAATG
>NW_013810901.1:0-501 GCF_000517525.1 Limulus polyphemus
GGACAATAGTTAAACTTAGCAGTGTATTGTAAATAGTTGACGACACAAGGACAATAGTTAAACTTAGTAGTGTAAATAGTTGACGACACAAGGACAATAGTTAAACTTATCAGTGTATTATAAATAGTTGACGACACAAGGACAATAGTTAAACTTAGCAGTGTATTGTAAATAGTTGACGACACAAGGACAATAGTTAAACTTAGTAGTGTATTATAAATAATTGACGACACAAGGACAATAGTTAAACTTAGCAGTGTATTATAAATAGTTGACGACACAAGGACAATAGTTAAACTTAGCAGTGTTTTATAAATAGTTGACGACACAAGGACAATAGTTAAACTTAGCAGTGTTTTATAAATAGTTGACGACACAAGGACAATAGTTAAACTTAGCAGTGTTTTATAAATAGTTGACGACACAAGGACAATAGTTAAACTTAGCAGTGTTTTATAAATAGTTGACGACACAAGGACAATAGTTAAACTTAGCAGTGTA
>NW_013810902.1:0-609 GCF_000517525.1 Limulus polyphemus
GTAAATATCAGTACCAATTACTGTAGTATCATATATACATAACATAGGTAGATATCAGTATCAATTACAGTAGTATCATATATATATAACATAGGTAAATATCAGTATCAATTAGTGTAGTATCATATATATATAAAACATAGGTAAATATCAGTATCAATTACAGTAGTATCATATATACATAACATAGGTAAATATCAGTATCAATTACTGTAGTATCATATATACATAACATAGGTGGATATTAGTATCAATTACTGTAGTATCATATATATCTACATAACATAGGTAAATATCAGAATCAATTACAGTAGTATCATATATAACTAACATAGGTAAATTTCAGTATGAGTTACAGTAGTATCATATATATATATAAAACATAGGTAAATATCAGTATCAATTACAGTAGTATCATATATACACATAACATAGGTAAATATCAGTATCAATTACTTTAGTATCATATATATATACATAACATAGGTAAATATCAGTATTGTTACTGTAGTATCAACATAACATAGGTAAATATCAGTATCAATTACTTTAGTATCATATATATATACATAACATAGGTAAATATCAGTATCAGTTACTGTAGTGTCA
>NW_013810903.1:0-501 GCF_000517525.1 Limulus polyphemus
CCAATAGCAATAATTATAAAATATTATCAGTGTTATGTTTTCCAACAATGTTATTTTACTCACTGTATGAAGCAATGAGGACTTGCCGAGATGACATTTTATGTCCAAGAGTTTAGCTTGCTGTGATTTTCCACCTACCTTTTCTTGTCAAGTTATTGGTCCATTTGGTCCAGCAGGTTGAGGTAGAAGAAACTATGGACTTTTATTATCGATAGAAGCGAATAACGCTATAGACACTTGAGTATTCACATAGAATTGTATTATCAACAGAAAATAAATAAAATAAAACATTCTGTGTTGTTTGTTGTTAATCAAACAGCTGCACAACGGTCTATTTTAGCTGTGACCAGCATAGGATTAAAACCCTGAATTTTTACATTATAAAATATTATCAGTGTTACGTCATTTTGTTTATTTACTTTAGTTACGGGTACTTGCCAGGATGACATTGCATGTCCAAAATATTTTGTTTGCTGTCATGTTCCTCCTACCTATTGTTGT
>NW_013810904.1:0-1531 GCF_000517525.1 Limulus polyphemus
TTTATAACCAACCTACTCGTCTTTAGCCTTAGTTGGTACAACAACTCCACGAACACCTACGCGTAACTCTAGTTACCGAATTTATAACCACCATACTCATCTTTAGCCTTACATGGTACAACTACTCCCTGAACAATTAGGTGTAACTCTAGTTAAAGAATTTTTAACCACCGTACTCATCTTTAGGGTTATTTGTGGAGTTGTTGTACCGGTGTTGATGTAGTAGTTGTACAAAGTAAGGCTAAAGATGAATTTGGTGGTTATAAATTCGGAAACTAGAGTGACACCTAATTGTTCATGGACTAGTTGTACCAAGTAAGGCTAAAGATGAATATGGTGGTTATAAATTCGGTAACTAGAGCTACACCTAGGTGTTCGTAGAGTTCTTGTACCAAATAACGCTACAGATGAGTATGGTGGTTACAAATTCGGTAACTAGAGTTACACCTTGGTGTTTATGGAGTAGTTGTATTGAGATAGGCTAAAGATGTGTAGGGCGGTAATAAATTCTATAACTAGAGTCACACCTAGGTGTTCATGGAGTAGTTGTACCAAATAACGCTAAAGATGAGTATGGTGGTTATAAATTCGGTAACTATAGTTACACCTAGGTGTTCGTGGAGTTGTTGTACCAAATAAGACAAAAGATGAGTATGGTGGTTATAAATTCGGTAACAAGAGTTACACCTACTTATTCGTGGAGTTGTTGTACCAAATAACTCTAAAGATGAGTATGGTGGTTACAAATTCGGTAACTAGAGTTACACCTAGGCTAAAGATGTGTAGGGAGGTTATAAATTCTGTAACTAGAGTCACACGTAGGTGTTCATGGAGTAGTTGTACCAAATAACGCTAAAGATGAGTATGGTGGTTATAAATTCGGTAACTAGAGCTACACCTAGGTGTTTGTGGAATTGTTGTACCAAATAACCCTAAAGATGAGTATGGTGGTTAAAAATTCTGTAACTAGAGTTAAACCTAAGTGTTCATGGAGTAGTTGTACCAAGTAAGGCTAAAGATGAGTATGGTGGTTATAAATTCGGTAACTAGAGCTACAACTAGGTGTTTGTGGAATTGTTGTACCAAATAACCCTAAAGATGAGTATGGTGGTTAAAAATTCTGTAACTAGAGTTAAACCTAAGTGTTCATGGAGTAGTTGTACGAAGTAAGGCAAAAGATAAGTATGGTGGTTATAAATTCGGTAACTAGAGTTACACCTAGGTATTCGTAGAGTTCTTGTACCAAATAACGATACAGATGAGTATGGTGGCCTAGGTGTTCATGGAGTAGTTGTACCAAGTAAGGCTAAAGATGAGTATGATACTCATAAATTCAGAAACTTGAGTTACACCTAAGTGTTCAGGGAGTAGTTTTACCAAGTAAGGCTAAAGATGAGTATGATGGTTATGAATTCGGAAACTAGGGTTACACATAAGTGTTCATGGAGTCTTGTAACTTTAGTTACCGATGTGTAACCCCATACTCATCTTTAGCGTTATTTGGTACAGCAACTCCACGAACACGTAGGTG
>NW_013810905.1:0-720 GCF_000517525.1 Limulus polyphemus
TAAGAAAAATATCATTCTAATAAAATTCCAACTATTAATAGCCATGAAGTCTTCTTATAAAAAAATTACACCTTTTTTATTGTTTTTACTCTTGGTTAGCGAAAGTTCATTTTTTATAGCGTTCATAGTGACATAATGTTTTTCGTCAAAACTATAATGTCTCAATTTTGAGTTTTCCGACGAAATAAGCACTATCGGATTTTTTCTATTAATTTTGCGTCAAAAAAACACTTTCTTCCATTTTCCAAAAGAATTCTTATTTTCACCAAAAACCAACGGCTTTAGCCCATGTTTTTTCACCAATTTTGAAAATATTGTTTTTCTTCATATTTCAATACAAAGATGCCCTTGATGTAAAAATTTACAAAATAGAGATCCTTTTATGAAAATTCCCAATATTTATTTCATAATATGTTATCAAAATTTCGGTTAGTGTCGATTTTACTTTTCTTGTTTTTTGTCTTCAATTATATTATAAAAAAGAAGAACTTTAAGAATAATATCATTCAAACAAAATTCCAACTATTAATAGCCATGAAGTCTTTTTATCAAAAAAACTCCACCTTTTTTATTGTTTTTACTCTTGGTTAGCGAAAGTTCATTTTTATAGCGTTCACAGTGACATAATGTTTTTCGTCAATACTATAATGTCTCAATTTTGAGTTTTCCGACGAAATAAGCACTATCGAATGTTTTTCTATTAATTTTGCGTCAAAAAAA
>NW_013810906.1:0-501 GCF_000517525.1 Limulus polyphemus
AAGATACTCCAACAGAAAATATTCAGTATATCAAGTTATTATGTTCCAAGATACCCCAACAGAGAAAGTATCCAGTAAATCAAGTTATGTTTCAAGAGACTCCAACAGAAAGTATCCAATATATCAAGTTGATTATTATGTCCAAGAGACTCCAACAGAAAGTATCCAATATATCAAGTTGATTATGTTCCAAGAGACTCCAACAGAAATTATCCAATATATCAAGTTCATTATTATTATGTTCCAAGAGATTCCAACAGAAAGTATCCAATATATCTAGTTCATTATTATGTTCCAAGATACTCCAACAGAAAGTATTCAATATATCAAGTTATTATGTTTCAAGAAACTCCAACAGAAAGTATCCAATATATCAAGTTGATTATTATGTCCAAGATACTCTAACAGAAAGTATCCAATATAACAAGTAATTATGTTCCAGGATACTCCAACAGAAAATATTCAATATATCAAGTTATTGTGTTCCAAGATACTCCAACA
>NW_013810907.1:0-500 GCF_000517525.1 Limulus polyphemus
AGGAGACGAAAATATATTGTTATATAGTGTTAGGTGAAGTGTCAGGAAATAACGTTTTTGTTGTTGTTGTTTTTCTATAGCGTGTTATAAAATAGGTTGTATTGTTTCAGGTGTGGTGACAGAAAATATATTGTTAATGTAGTCTCAGATGAGGCGTCAGAAAATATATTGTTGTATTGTATTAAATGAGGCGTCAGAAAATATATTGTTGTATTGTATTAAATGAGGCGTCAGAAGATATATTGTTGTATTGTATTAAATGAGGCGTTAGAAGATATATTGTTGGATTGTATCAAATGAGGCGTTAGAAGATATATTGTTGTATTGTATCAAATGAGGCGTTAGAAGATATATTGTTGTATTGTATTAAATGAGGCGTTAGAAGATATATTGTTGGATTGTATTAAATGAGGCGTCAGAAGATATATTGTTGGATTGTATTAAATGAGGCGTTAGAAGATATATTGTTGTATTGTATTAAATGAGGCGTTAGAAGATAT
>NW_013810908.1:0-497 GCF_000517525.1 Limulus polyphemus
CAGAATCAACCACAGAATCTAGTGTTACTGCTTCTACATATCTAGTGGCAGAATCAACCACTATCAGAATATATTTATTCCCTTGCTAACGGTACTACAAATTCGCTAATAACTGATAAGTTAACAACACCCCTCTTAACAGCTAGCTGACATGCAAAGTAACTCTTTTACACAAGACTCTATACCTCCAAACATAACCGGTCAGTAGTAGTTTTTATCGATCCTTCGGATTGTTTCTTTAGTTTTAGCTATGTCTAAATATTCAGCTAATATTGTATCATATCCTAACTCTAACAGTTTCTACCTCATTATCAAGCAAAAACGGATGTGAGATACCATTTACCACCCCTTCAACTGTTTCACTTCAAAAACGGATGGGAGATACCATATACCACCCTTCAACTGTTTCACTTCAAAAACGGATGTGAGATACCATTTACCATCCCTTCAACTATTTCATGTCAAAAACGGATGTGATATACCATTTACCACCCCTT
>NW_013810909.1:0-1028 GCF_000517525.1 Limulus polyphemus
ACTCTGCAACCTGTTCTTCATAACATTTGTATTTATTCCGACTATACAACTTGCCCTTGATAACATTTGTTTTATTCCGACTATACAACTTGCCCCTAAAATAAAAACTAACGTTATCAAGGAAAGGTTATATTGTCAAAGCAAAACAAATGTTATCAATGGCAAGTTGTATAGTCGGAACAAAAACAAATGTTATCAAGAACAGGTTGCAGACTAAAATAAAATCTCACGTTATCAAGGAAAAGTTATAATGTCAAAACAAAAATAAATGTTATAAAGGGAAGTTGTATAGTCGGAACAAAAACAAATATTATCAAGAACAGGATGCATACTAAAATAAAAACTAACGTTATCAAGGAAAGGTTATATTGTCAAAACAGAAATAAACGTTATCAAGGATAGTTGCATGGTAAAATAAAAACTAACGTTATCAAGGAAAGGTGGTATTGTCAAAACAAAAACAAATGTGATCAAGGGCAAGTTGTATAGTCGGAATAAAAACAAATATTATTAAGGGCAAGTTGCATAGTTGGAAAAAAAACAAATGTTATCAAAGTGCAAGTTGTAGAGTCGGAACAAAAACAAATGTTATCAATATGCATCCTGTTCTTGATAATATTTGTTTTTGTTCCGACTATACAACTATCCTTGATAACATTTATTTCTGTTTTGACAATATAACCTTTTCTTGATAACGTTAGTTTTATTTTACTATGCAACCTGTTCTTGATAATATTTGTTTTTGTTCCGACTATACAACTTCCCTTGATAACATTTATTTCTGTTTTGACATTATAATTTTTCCTTGATAACTTTAGTGTTCTTGATAACATTTGTTTTTGTTCCGACTATACAACTTGTCTTTGATAACATTTGTTTTTGTTCCAGCTATGCAACTTGCCCTAAATAATATTTGTTTTTATCCAGACTATACAATTTGCCCTTGATCACATTTTTTTTGTTTTGACAATACATCCTTTCCTTAATAACGTTAGTTTTTATTTTACTAAGCAACCTGTTCTTCATAA
>NW_013810910.1:0-501 GCF_000517525.1 Limulus polyphemus
ATCTGGATTTGTGGGCTCTTTATTACATTTCCTCTTGCTTTTGCCTGTATTCCGGCTTCTGTTGCTGAAGTTTTCGGAACGAAATACACTGCTGAAATTTTTGGAATGGTGTTTTTTACATCAGTAAGTGTAGAACGAGAATTACCAAAATGTTGAGAAAAAACCATAATATCAATCTTATTATTAATGAAGATATTCAAGTTAATGTTTTGCTAAAGAAATGTTTAAATACAGAATATTTATCTTCTATTTTATCTTGCTACAATACATAAGATGAACCGTTCGAGTTTTAACTGATAATTCATTGGTATTTATTCCAGACATCGTGTTTCTTTCTCTGGCCTTTAGTTCTCCATCGTATTACCTCTTCTTTATGATGGTTTGCTACGTTTTGTGTGACAGTGACTGTTTCATTCATAGGTAAGATAAGTCAGAATCAAGTGTTGTTATACAAGGAATAAGATGTGTTCTTATTTACTGTATTTCATCTTGGTTTTATTT
>NW_013810911.1:0-502 GCF_000517525.1 Limulus polyphemus
GGGACACTGTTCTTACAGTGTATTAAAGGTACACTGCTATTGCGGTATATTAATGGGGCACTGTCCTTACAGTGTATTAAAGGGACACTGCTATTACGGTATATTAATGGGACACTGTTCTTACAGTGTATTAATGGGACACTGTTCTTACAGTTTATTAAAGGGACACAGTTCTTACAGCTTATTGGTCAATAGATGTATAACATAAAACCAAAATTAAGATAACAGAAAAAATTTAATTGTGTCTTTAAAACAAAAACCAGACCAATAACTATGTTTTCCTTTAAATACCAAATTGTATTTACGCGCAACTCCTCTAAGTCAGTGTATCCGAAAGTGGGAGCTACGGCCCCCTGGGAGCCGTGAAGCTTTTTCTGAGGGGCCGCCAAAAAATGGGCCGAAAACAAAGATGCTGAATTAATTTTAATTCTAAGTAAACAATAAGACGATAAAAATTATGTCGAATAAATTAAATTACAGGATTGCATCATATTTTAAAATG
>NW_013810912.1:0-499 GCF_000517525.1 Limulus polyphemus
CTGATGTATAATGCAGTGTATAAACAGAGCGCCCGGGAGTGAAGATCTTCCACTAATTCGTATCTGCCCCACCAGACCCTTCCTCACTCCAGCCACGTTTTTTCCTCCATCAACTGTAACACATCGAAGCTGATTCCACTGAAGGTTATAGCCTTGCAAAGTTTTCTGCTCTTCTATGAAAATGTCTTCTCCAGTTGTTGTTCCGTGCATGCGGCAAACGGATGCCAACTCTTCTGTGATCTGAAAGTCCAAATTAACACCACGAATGAGCACGAGAAGTTGTGACGTACTCGAGAGATCAGTAGACTCATCCAGCACCAGAGGATACCACAAGAAGTTCCTAGCTTTCTCGCGTATCTGTGATACCATGTTCTCTCAAAGTTATTCTGTTCTCCACACAACTGAACTTGCTGAAAGGCTGATACTTCCGAACAAATCGGCTTTCTCAGGACACAAGTCATTTGCTGCTTCCATCATACACTCTTTGATGAAGTTGCCG
>NW_013810913.1:0-527 GCF_000517525.1 Limulus polyphemus
GGAACGAACTAGTGAATATACATAGCAAAAAAGGTTAAGATCCATCAATTTAGAACCCTCTGATAGCAAGAAATCTATAACAGAGCAATATCAAAAAGCTTCACTGCACTACACATTCTCTTTCAGAAAGCCAATAAAGTAGTAACAAAATGGACCACAAAAGACTCAAAAATGATAATATGAAGCTAGAGTTTTTCATGTAAATACGTGAGTATGCAACGAACGTTCATAAAAAAAATTCGAAAAGATTAGTAAAAATGGAACGAAGTACTGGTACAAAACGCAAAATCTTCCATAACTTCCTTAAAACGAATAGTAGAAAGGTAAAACTCTGCATATAACTGCGCAACGATAGAGTGTACCTACATAACAAATGTGGTGAATAATAATCTATTCAGAACCCTCTGGTAACAAGAAATCGAGAAACAATCGGTAACAAAAAGCTTCAGTGCAGTACACATACGATTTCAAGAAGTAATAAAAAGAGTAACATAAAACGACCACAAAAATCGTAAAACAAAAACTAA
>NW_013810914.1:0-501 GCF_000517525.1 Limulus polyphemus
CAAGTTGGCACACCGAATGGAAAGAGTAGCCTATAACATTGCTGGTCCTTTGCCCCAATCTCTTGCTGGAAACAGGTACATTTGTGTAGTGATGGATTATTTCACCAAGTAGCCTGAGGCATATCCAATACCAAATCAGGAAGCTACAACTGTAGCTTTGGCTATTAGTGATTTCTTCTTCAGATTTGGTATGCCATACGAACTGCATTCAGATCAAGGCCGTAACTTTGAATCAGCTGTGTTCCATGAATGCTGAAAGTTGTTTGGCATACAAAAGACCAGGACAATGCCACTTCCCCCACAGTCCGATGGAATGGTAGAAAAATACACTTGGACAGGAATTGGCAAAGTTTTGTAATAGCCGCCAAGATGACTGGGATGTCTTACTCCCTCCACTGTTGATGGCCTAAAAAACAGCAGAGCATGAAACCACTGGATACACTCCAGCAAAGCTGAAGTTTGGTCGGAAACTTCAGTTGCCAGTGGACCTGATAACAGGAT
>NW_013810915.1:0-501 GCF_000517525.1 Limulus polyphemus
TAGAGTTATTTGGTAGCAAAACTCCACGAACACCTAGGCGTAGCTCTAGTTACCGAACTTATAATCATCATACTCATCTTTAGCGTTATTAGGTAAAACTACTTCATGAACACCTAGGTGTGACTCTAGTTACCGAATTTATAACCACCATACACATCTTTAGCGTTACTTGGTCCAACTACTCCATAAACACCTAGGTGTAACTCTAGTTACCGAATTTATAACCACCATACTCATCTTTAGCGTTATTTGGTACAACAACTCCACGGATACCTAGGTGCAACTCTAGTTACCTAATTTATAACCTTACTCATCGTTAACCTTACTTGGTACAACAACTGCACGAACACCTAGGTGTAACTATAGTTACCGAACTTATAACCACCATACTCATCTTTAGCCTTAGTTGTAACTCTAGTTACAGAATTTATAACCACCAAACTCATCTTTAGCCTTACTTGGTACAACTACTCCATGAACACTTAGATTTAACTCTAGTTA
>NW_013810916.1:0-501 GCF_000517525.1 Limulus polyphemus
AAACTTTTGTTTATAAATCATTGTTTGTAGTAACTATTTGTAATAATTGTTATTGTAAATTGTATTGCTGTGTGTGTATATTAAAACGTATTTGTGTTAAAAAGAAAACTGTGTATCAATCTTATTGGCAAATATCGTAACTTGACTAATATATCGGCACATATTTAAATAATAAATCCAAAGTACAATTTAACTACTAAATTAAAATTATCAGTTAACTCGATTTCGGACATTTCGAAATTCTAATACGGAGCATCGGACATTAGTATTTTTACGAAAACATTACATAACGTCTCTTTGAAGTGAATTATACCTACATCAACTTGTGATTAACTCGCTCATCGTGAACCCTCGATGAGATATCGAAGAAGTCCCAGACTAGAAAGAAAACTTTATAGTGTTTGTAAGTTTGTGAAACTTTTGTTTATAAATGATTGTTTTTAATAACTATTTGTAATAACTGTTATTGTAAATTGTATTGTATGTGTATATTAAAACGTA
>NW_013810917.1:0-769 GCF_000517525.1 Limulus polyphemus
TGCACTATTAGTTGAACAAGGTTCTGTTTCTTTAGGTCTTGCTTTGTTAAATCATACATAGTTCTATATGCACTATTGGTTGAACAAGGTTCAGTATCTTTAGGTCTTGCTTTGTTAAATCACACATAGTCCTATATGCACTAGTAGTTGATATAGGCTTTGTATCTTTAGGTCTTGCTTTATAAAATCATACATAGTCCAATATGCACTATTGGTTGAACAAGGTTCAGTATCTTTAGGTCTTGCTTTATAAAATCATACACAGTCCTATATGCACTAGTAGTTGATATAGGTTCTGTATCTTTAGGTCTTGCTTTATAAAATCATACACAGTCCTATATGCACTAGTAGTTGATATAGGTTCTGTATCTTTAGGTCTTGCTTTATAAAATCATACACAGTCCCACATGCACTAGTAGTTGATATAGGTTTTGTATCTTTAGGTCTTGCTTTATAAAATCATACACAGTCCCATATGCACTAGTAGTTGATATAGGTTTTGTATCTTTAGGTCTTGCTTTATAAAATCATACACAGTCCTATATGCACTAGTAATTGATATAGGTTTTGTATCTTTAGGTCTTGCTTTATAAAATCATACATAGTCCTATATGCACTAGTAGTTGATATAGGTTTTGTATCTTTAGGTCTTGCTTTATAAAATCATACATAGTCCTATATGCACTGGTAGTTGATCTAGGTTTTATATCTTTAGGTCTTGCTTTATAAAATCATACATAGTCCTATATGCACTAGTAGTTGATATAGG
>NW_013810918.1:0-517 GCF_000517525.1 Limulus polyphemus
ACAACTAACATAACATGTCCTGGCTGAAGCATAATAAACATAACATGTCCTGGCTGAAGCAGAATAAGCATAACATGTCCTGGCTGAAACACAACTAACATAACATGTCCTGGCTGAAGCAGAATAAGCATAACATGTCTTGGCTGACGCAGAATAAACATAACTTGTCATGTTGTTTTGTTTCTTGAAATGAACGATTCAGAATTGATTCATGAAAGATCAATCATTGAAGATTTCATAATTTATTGTCTCACGCCAAGCGCGATCCGCTGGTTAGCGTACCGGACTACAGAGCTGATGCTCCGTGGTTTGCGTCCCGTTACCAACCCCAAAATAGTGTTCTGCACTTTGGGACCATGGTTGTATTATAAGAGTGACAGCTAACTTCTACTATTAATGGCTGGAGACGGCTTGAATGGGTAATGAAGAAAAACTTTAATATAAGTTTAACATAACAGCAAATGTACAACGTTTCGACAACGTTTTGTCATCATCGAAACGTTGTACATTTGCTGTT
>NW_013810919.1:0-502 GCF_000517525.1 Limulus polyphemus
GCTGAGAATGCTCGAAACGTTGACAATGGAACCTTTACTTTCAATCAGGTGAGGAACAGCCAGCATCGTCAAATGATAGACAGCTCTTTGAAACATAGAAGAAAAATAATCTTATAATGTTTTTAAAACTAACTATTATAGCAAGAGATGGCGCTACTAGTAGAAGTTTGGAAGGAAATAAATTAGAAGTTTGGAAAAAAAAAGACACGAGAATTGAGTCTTTTATTCCTATCGAATATTCTTATTAGCCTATGCCAAATAATTTAACACTGGTCTTGGAAAATTCAAAAATTCTAATCTATTAGAGTTGGTTTTAAAAATACGTTATATATATGAAGTATATATTATTGTTATTTCTAATTCATTAATTGTATATATTATTTTAGGTCGATTTTATAAAATAATTTAAAAGTTCAAAATTGTCAAAACTGTAGCTTCTTAGTTTTCTACATATCGTCATTTTCTAATTATTCTTTAAAAATTAATAATAATACCAATAGGT
>NW_013810920.1:0-980 GCF_000517525.1 Limulus polyphemus
ACAGTACACAGTATTGTTAAATATTGTGTCTTCTTATTGACAATACACAGTATTGTTAAATCTTGTGTCTTCTTATTGACAGTACACAGTGTCGTTAAATCTTGTGTCTTCTTTTTGACAGTACACAGTATCGTTAAATCTTGTGTTTTCTTACTGACAGTACACATTATCGTTGAATATTGGGTCTTCTTATTGACAATACACAGTATTGTTAAATCTTGTGTCTTCTTATTGACAGTACACATTATCGTTAAATCTTGTGTGTTCTTATTGATAGTACACAGTATTTATAAATCTTGTGTCTTCTTATTGACAGTACACAGTATTGTTAAACCTTGTGTCTTCTTATTGACAGTACACAGTATTGTTAAATCTTGTGTCTTTTTATTGACAGTACACGGTATTGCTAAATCGTGTGTCTTCTTATTGACAGTACACAGTTTTGTTAAATCTTGTGTCTTCTTATTGACAGTACACAGTATTGTTAAATCTTGTGTCTTCTAAATACTGTGTACTATCAATAAGAACACACAAGATTTAACGATAATGTGTACTGTCAGTAAGAAAACACAAGATTTAAAAATAATGTGTACTGTCAGTAAGAAAACACAAGATTTAACGATACTGTGTACTGTCAAAAGGAAGACACAAGATTTAACGACACTGTGTACTGTCAATAAGAAGACACAAGATTTAACAATACTGTGTATTGTCAATAAGAAGACACAATATTTAACAATACTGTGTACTGTTAATAAGAAAACACAAGATTTAACGATACTGTGTACTGTCAACAAGAAGACACAAGATTTAACGATACTGTGTACTTATATAATAAATCTTGTGTCTTCTTATTGACAGTAAATACTGTGGTTAAATCTTGTGTCTTCTTACTG
Organism: Limulus polyphemus; assembly: GCF_000517525.1. Lineage (NCBI taxonomy): Eukaryota > Metazoa > Arthropoda > Merostomata > Xiphosura > Limulidae > Limulus > Limulus polyphemus. The sequence continues at coordinate 897 of NW_013810920.1, forward strand.
ACAGTACAGATTTAACTATATTGTTGTGTCTTCTTATTGACAGTACACAGTAAGATAAATCGTGTGTCTTCTTATTGACAGTAC
>NW_013810921.1:0-501 GCF_000517525.1 Limulus polyphemus
ATAAGTGGAGCAATATAACAGTATGATTCTGTGAAGAATTGTAAGGTGACAGATGTAACAGTATGGTTCTTTGAAGAATTGTAAATGTACAGGTATAACAGTATGATTCTGTGTTGAATTGTAAGTGAACAGATATAACAGTATGGTTCTGTGAAGAATTGTAAGTGGACCGATATAACAGTGTGTTTCTATGAAGAATTGTAAGAGGACAGATATAACAGTATGGTTCTGAGAAGATTAAGAGTACAGTTATAACTTTATAGTTCTGTTAACAATTGTAAGTGTACAGATATAACTTTATAGTTTTGGGAACAATTGTAAGTGGAACAATATAATAGTATGGTTCTGTTAAGAATTGTAATTAGACAGATATAACAGAATGGTTCTGTGAAGAATTGTAAGTGCACAGATATAACTGTATGGTTCTGTGAAGAATAGTAAGAGGACAGATATAACAGTATGGTTCTGTGAAAAATTATAAGGTGACAGATATAACAGTAT
>NW_013810922.1:0-501 GCF_000517525.1 Limulus polyphemus
CTTCTTATTGACAGGTACACAGTATTGATAAATCTTGTATCTTCTTATTGACAGGACACAGTATCGTTAAATCTTTTAACTTGTTATTGATAGTACACAGTATTATTAAATCTAATGACTTGTTATGATAGTACACAGTATCGTTAAATCTTGCGTCTTCTTATTGACAGTACACAGTATTGATAAATCCTTTTTCTTCTTATTGACAGGACACAGTATTGTTAAATTATGTTTCTTTTTATTGACAGTACACAGTATTGATAAATCCTGTATCTTCTTATTGACAGGACACAGTATTGATAGATCCTGTATCTTCTTATTGACAGGACACAGTATTGTTAAATCTTGTGTCTTCTTATTGACAGTACACATTATTGATATATCCTGTATCTTCTTATTGACTGGACACACTATTGTTAAATCTTTTTGCTTGTTATTGATAGTACACAGTGTTATTAAATCTTATGATTGTTATGATAGTACACAGTATCGTTAAATCTT
>NW_013810923.1:0-502 GCF_000517525.1 Limulus polyphemus
GGAAGTACATGAGGACTAACTAACTAATGTTACAGATACACACATAATTATATAAGAGTCAACCATCTTTAACCAATCATTTCTTTATATGGAAGTACATGACGGCTAAATAACTGATGTTACAGATAGATACATAATTATATAACAGTCAACCATCTTTTACCAATCAATTGATTATATGAATGTACATGACGGCTAACTAACTGATGTTAAAGATAGATACACAATTATTTCACAGTCAACCATCTTTAACCATCAATTGCTTATATGGAAGTACATGGCGGCTAAATAACTGATGTTACAGATAGATAAATAATTATGTAACAGTCAACTATCTTTAACCAATCATTTCATTATATGGAAGTACATGACGACTAACTAACTGATGCTACAGATAGATTGATAATTATATAACAGCCAACCATAATTAACCAATCATTTCATTATATGGAAGTACATGACGACTAATTAACTGATGTTACAGATAGATACATAATTATAT
>NW_013810924.1:0-502 GCF_000517525.1 Limulus polyphemus
TTATCGTTAAATCTTGTGTCTTCTTATTGACAGTACACAGTATCGTAAAATCCATTGTCTTTTTATAGATAGTACACAGTAATACTAAATCGTGTGTCTTCTTATTGACAGTACACAGTATCGTAAAATCCATTGTCTTTTTATAGATAGTACACAGTAATACTAAATCGTGTGTCTTCTTATTGAGAGTACACAGTATTGTTAATTCTTGTGTCTTCTTATTGACAGTACACAGTATTGTTAAATCTTGTGTCTTCTTATTGACAGGACATATTATTGTTAAATCTTGTGTCTTCTTACTGACAGTACACATTATCATTGAATATTGTGACTTCTTATTGACAATACACAGTATTGTTAAATCTTTTGAGTTCTTATTGATAGTACACAGTATTGTTAAATCTTGTGTATTCTTATTGACAGGACATATTATTGTTAAATCTTGTGTCTTCTTACTGACAGTACACATTATCATTGAATATTGTGACTTCTTATTGACAAT
>NW_013810925.1:0-503 GCF_000517525.1 Limulus polyphemus
TTAACACAGAGACAGACAAGATACATCACACCAATATCGCTTAACACAGAGACAGACAAGATACATCACACCAATATCGCTTAACACATAGGCAGACCAGATACATCACACCAATATCGCTTAACACAGAGGCAGACCAGATACATCACACCAATATCGCTTAACACATAGGCAGACAACATACATCACACCAATATCGCTTAACACATAGGCAGACAACATACATCACGCCAATATCGCTTAACACAGAGGCAGACAACATACATCACACCAATATCGCTTAACACGGAGGCAGACAAGATACGTCACACCGATATCGCTTAACACAGAGACAGACCAGATACATCACACCAATATCGCTTAACACAGAGGCAGACAACATACATCACACCAATATCGGTTAACACAGAGGCAGACAACATACATCACACCAATATAGCTTAACACAGAGGCAGACAACATACATCACACCAATATCGCTTAACACGGAGGCAGACAACATA
>NW_013810926.1:0-501 GCF_000517525.1 Limulus polyphemus
TTGATATAACTGTGGTATTAATTTGTTTGTTGTGTATGATAAGTCCCAAATAGATATAACTGTGGTATTAATTTGTTTGTTTTGTACGATGAGTCCCGTCTAGATATAAATGGGGGATCAATTTGTTTCTTTTCTTACGATGAGTCCATCTATAGATAACTGTGGTATTAATTAGTTTGTTTTGTACGATAAGCCCTGTCTAGATGTAACTGTGGTATTAATTAGTTTGCTTTGTACGATAAGTCCCGTCTAGATATAACTGTGGTATTAATTTGTTAGTTTTGTACGACTAGTCGCGTATAGATATAACTGTGGTATTAATTTGATTGTTTTGTACGATCAGTCCCGTCTAGATATAACTGTTTTATTAATTTGTTTGTTTTATACGATAAGTCCTGTCTAGATATAACTGTGGTATTAATTTGTTTGTTTTGTACGATAAGTCCCATTGAGATATAACTGTGGTAATAATTTGTTTGTTTTATACGATAATTCCCGTCT
>NW_013810927.1:0-502 GCF_000517525.1 Limulus polyphemus
CCACAATGGGCTATATCCAAGGGGGACTTCTAATTCCGTAAACATTTTGCTAATAAATCATTATAATGTTTAAACCGTTTCTCTGTAAACAAGTGTCTATATTAATTTTTGTATTTCATCTTCGGTAATAACTCTTTTTACGACCAAATTTTTTTCTTTTCCCAGTGATTAAACTGAGGTTGGTTTCGGGTGGTCCTATCTCCCACTTAAGAAAATCGCTAAGAAAAGCCCTCCGCCCATAGCTAAATAGAATAAGGAGCCAAGAGGAGCTGAAACAATAGTATAGATAGTTGAAAGTTTGTGGAAAAACTACAGAGAGGTTCGTAGAAATATGCGCAAAAACTAGTCCTCACAGAACAAGATTCAAATTGCTGTTAACTGTCAGCAATAGGGTAAATCTGAGAGCGATGGGCGTGGCAAGCCCATTAATTTGTCACGTAAAGTCCTCTAAGGCCAGATATCTCTGGCTGACGATGATTTTTCTATTATATTATATCTCTGG
>NW_013810928.1:0-1123 GCF_000517525.1 Limulus polyphemus
TCATGTGACTCGATGACGCAACAATAAGATATAATGTGTGTCTTTTCTTGTGGACCATATCATTTATTGTAAGAAGTAAAAAATAACTCAAATATTATGTCAAGAACTTTTTATTGTTATCACAGTTATTTTACAGATTTTGTTCTCAAATCTTCAAAGGTATGATGCATAGACATCATGTGTGGTAAATCTTGGAAAAAATTCGTCTTTTTCTGACTTGAAGTTTTGTTGATAAATGTTTCAGTATGTGTGATACTTGTCAAGTCTGTGAGTTTACTTATATATATTGATGATAGCATATTAGGCTATAGTGAAATATGTCAGTTTTAATTGATAGGAGAGGGGTAATGGGAGGGTTAAGAGATTTACTTTCCAGCACAATGGGGAACAGTCAAATTAGTTATGGATTTCAAGTGCATGTTATATTTTGTTTGTTTGTTCGTTTTTGAATTTCGCGCAAAGCTACACGAGGGCTATCTGCGCTAGCCGTTCCTAATTTAACAGTGTAAGACTAGAGGGAAGGCAGCTAGTCATCACCACCCACCGCCAACTCTTGGGCTACTCTTTTACCAACGAATAGTGGGATTGACCGTCACATTATAACGCCCCCACGGCTGAAAGGGCGAGCATGTTTGGTGTGACGGGGACAATCTGAGGGTTGCGGGTTCGAACGAGTCGAGTGCCTTAACCACCTGGCCATGCCGGGCCGATCGATATAGTGAAACAGAACTAGATCAATAAGTTTAGCCATAAAGAGTGTATAGTGGTGACCTTTAAAGTGCAATAATCGCAGGTTGTATTGTAATAACAGAGTAGCGAAGAATAATTCGTCTTGTCAGTTGGGTTCTAAAGTAATTGAACCAGCCTGTGTGGACTTTTGACGTAAAAGAGAATTATTTGAGCTCTATATTCAACTGTGGTAAAAAATAGTGTAACGAATTTTTGTACATATGTTTGACTTGTTTTGAATATATTATTTTATAACAAATGAATTGTGTGTTGTTCGTTTATTGTTGAAATTTATCACCAACAAGTCACAGACACGTACTGTACAAAATCGTGGCCCTATGAAAACATGACAGTGTCCGTGTATATTTATTATACGCCCCTGTTTATGAATATT
>NW_013810929.1:0-502 GCF_000517525.1 Limulus polyphemus
GTATCTAGCTCGTGGAAGGCGTTAATTGGTGGAGTGTTGTATTGTGGCTTGGGGGTTTCTCGTCAAGAAGTAGCAGTGTGCGTGCTGTTCCTGTCGATTGTTTGTTGATTATGGGAGTTTGTTGTAGGATTTTTATTGCTTCGTGTATTTGAAGAGTTGTGAAGTCGTTAAATCGGCGGTTTACTTTGGTGTTTTGTACTAGGTCCTGACGTGTGCGTTTTTGGTTGTGGATGCGGGAATATAAGACAAAATTGGACGCCATTCTATCGGACAATAGCAAGTTAATAAATTGATCGCCACTGTCAACGAACAAGCAAAAGAAAAGGTTCTCCAACCTATCATAGGAGACTATGCGCCTGGATATATCTACGGAACCGTAAAAACTCATAAACAGAACAGCTCTCTATGGCCAATCATATCACAAATTCCTACCCCCTATATACAAGACTGCCAAAGACCTAAACCACATCATCACTCCGTATACGCCTGCCCAACACATGCT
>NW_013810930.1:0-500 GCF_000517525.1 Limulus polyphemus
CGGATCGATGTTCTGTGCTCAGGATCTATCGTGCTTTAATTCGATCTAAACTGGACTATGCGTCATTGGTCTATGGTTCCGCCAGGACCTCGGCCCTGAAGATGCTGGACCCCATTCACCATCTGGGGCTTCGGCTCTGCACCGGTGCTTTTCGCACTTCTCCAGTCCAGAGTTTGTACACTGAGTCCCACAAACCTTTTCTTCACCTCTTACCACGGCATCCCACCTGGGATTGTGTTTTTCTTCCTCGGTGGGCAATGCTCTTTCAGAACAGACGGTCTGCTATTCCTCCATTTGGCCTTCGTATCTGGGCATTACTGGCTGAATTGGGTCTGGCATTGGATGACATTGCTGTCCCCAATGATCAGCTCATTCCACCATGGCTTATTACCATCCCGTCCTGTGACCTTTCGTTGAGTCATCTGGGGAAGGCAGATACTCCCGATTGGACATACCGTCTTCTTTTTGCTGAACATCTTTCGAACCATTCCTCTTTTCCT
>NW_013810931.1:0-1126 GCF_000517525.1 Limulus polyphemus
AGGGTTAGAAAAGTTTAAAATCTACAACTGTATTATGCAGCCAGGTAGAATCTTTTAACCCACAGTTAAAAACAACAACTGTACTATACATCCAGGTGCTAAACTTTTTTAACTCACAGATTGGCTGTATAGTACACAACTTGTTTTTATTTGTGTGTTAGAAAAGTTTAGCTGGTTGTATAGTACACTTGTTGTTTTTATTTGTGGGTTAGAAAAGTTTAGCTGGTTGTATAGTACACTTGTTTTTTTATTTCTGGGTTAGAAAAGTTTAGCTGGTTGTATAGTACAGTTGTTGTTTTTATCTGTGAGTTAAAAAAGTTTACCTGGCTGTATAGTACAGTTGTTGATTTTATCTGTGGGTTAGAAAAGTTTAGCTGGCTGTATAGTACAGTTGTTGTTTTTATCTGTGGGTTAGAAAAGTTTACCTGGATGTATAGTACAGTTGTTGTTTTTATCTGTGGGTTAGAAAATTTTACCTGGCTGCATAATACAGTTGTAGTTTTTATCTGTGACTTATAAAAGTTTAGCTGGCTGTATAGTCCACTTGTTGCTTTTATCTTTGGGTTAGAAAAGTTTAGCTGGTTGTATAGTACAGTTGTTGTTTTTAGCTGTGGGTTAGAAAAGTTTAGCTGGCTGTATTGTACAGTTGTTATTTTTATCTGTGGGTTAGAAACGTTTAGCTGGCTTTATAGTACATTTGTTATTTTTATCTGTGGGTTAGAAACGTTTAGATGGCTGTATAGTAAAGTTGTTGTTTTTATTTGTGTGTTAGAAAAGTTTACCTGGTTTTCTAGTACAGTTATTGTTTTTATCTGTGGGTAAGAAAAGTTTACCTGGATGTATAGTACAGTTATTGTTTTTATCTGCGAGTTAAAAAAGTTTAGCTGGCTGTATAGTACACTTGTTGTTTTTATCTGTGGATAGAAAAGTTTAGCTGGTTGTATAGTACAGTTGTTGTTTTTAGCTGTGGGTTAGAAATGTTTACCTGGTTGTCTAGTACAGTAATTGTTTTATCTGTGAGTTAGAAAAGTTTAGCTGGTTGTATAGTACAATTGTTGTTTTTATCTGTGAGTTAAAAAGTTTACCTGTCTGTATAGTACAGTTGTTGTTTTTATCTGTGGGTTAG
>NW_013810932.1:0-501 GCF_000517525.1 Limulus polyphemus
TGGTTATAAATACGCTAACTATAGTTACACTTAAGTGTTATGGAGTAGTTGTACCAAGAAAGGCTGAAGATGAGTATTGTGGTTATAAATTCGGTAACTATAGTTACACCTAGGTGTTCATGGAGTAGTTGTACCAAGTAAGACTAAAGATGAGTATGTTGGATATAAATTCGGTAACTATAGTTACACCAAGGTGTTCGTGCAGTTGTTGTACCAAATAACGCTAAAGATGAATATGGTGGTTATAATTTCAGTAACTAGAGTTACACCTAAGTGTTCATGGAGTAGTTGTACCCAGTAAGGCTAAAGATGAGTATGGTGGTTATAAATTCTATAACTATAGTTACACCTAGGTGTTCATGGAGTAGTTGTTCCAAGTAACGCTAAAGATGAGTATGGTGGTTATAATATCGGTAACTATAGTTACACCTAGGTTTTCAGGAAGTAGTTGTTCCAAGTAAGGCTAAAGATGAGTATGGTGGTTATAATATCGGTAACTAT
>NW_013810933.1:0-501 GCF_000517525.1 Limulus polyphemus
GGATGTAATGTTAGTTCATACAAAGGATGTAATGTTAGTTCATACAAAGGGTGTAATGGTAGTTCATACAAAGGATGTAATATTAGTTCATACAAAGGGTGTAATGTTAGTTCATACAAAGGATGTAATGTTAGTTCATACAAAGGATGTAATGTTAGTATATACAAAGGATGTAATATTAGTTCATACAAAGGATGTAATGTTAGTTCATACAAAGGATGTAATGTTAGTATATACAAAGGGTGTAATGGTAGTTCATACAAAGGGTGTAATGGTAGTTCATACAAAGGATGTAATGTTAGTATATACAAAGGATGTAATGTTAGTTCATACAAAGGATGTAATGTTAGTTCATACAAAGGATATAATGGTAGTTCATACAAAGGATGTAATGGTAGTTCATACAAAGGATGTAATGGTAGTTCATATAAAGGATGTAATGGTAGTTCATACAAAGGATGTAATGTTAGTTCATACAAAGGGTGTAATGGTAGTTCATAC
>NW_013810934.1:0-500 GCF_000517525.1 Limulus polyphemus
ATAATGACTCTTGTTGAATGTTAATGTTTCCTAGACGACTGTAGATGACGATAATGACTCTTGTTGAATAGTAATGTTTCCTAGATGACTGTAGATGACGCTAATGACTCTTGTTGAATAGTAATGTTTCCTAGATGACAGTAGATGACGATAATGACTCTTGTTGAATGGTAATGTTTCCTAGATGACTGTAGATGACGCTAATGACTCTTGTTGAATGGTAATGTTTCCTAGATGACTGTAGAGGACGCTAATGACTCTTGTTGAATGGTAATGTTTCCTAGATGACTGTAGATGACGATAATGACTCTTGTTGAATGGTAATGTTTCCTAGATGACTGTAGAGGACGCTAATGACTCTTGTTGAATGGTAATGTTTCCTAGATGACTGTAGATGACGCTAATGACTCTTGTTGAATGGTCATGTTTCCTAGATGACTGTAGATGACGCTAATGACTCTTGTTGAATGGTCATGTTTCCTAGATGACTGTAGATGACG
>NW_013810935.1:0-500 GCF_000517525.1 Limulus polyphemus
CTAGAACTCAGGTACGGAACCCAAACCCGGTCAGAAGTCTACAGGGCCAGGTTCAGGTGCTAAAGGGGAGATCCTGCAAGAACTGGCACAGGACATGGAGAGCATGGCACACAAGGCCTACCCAACTGCACCACCCGATCTCCTCAAGTTGTTGCTGAGGGATCAGTTCGTAGATGCCTTGGACAGTCCACAAATTAAGATACAAGTGAAGAAAGCACACCTCTCTACCATGCAGGATGCAATGGCCAGAGCTCTCGAATTTGAACCCTACGTTAAGACCAGCACAGAGGTACCAAGGTTGGTACAGTCATCTGGATTCAAGACCAGAAAAGGTCAACTTTTAGAGAAGTTTGAGGGACTTTGCTGGCACTGTAATAAACCTGGGCATAAGAGAGCTCAATGCTGGAAACTTCAACACAGGGCAGGTGCCACAGCAGGAAAAGCTGGTATCCAGAAAGGTTATTGGAACTGTGGAAAGCACGGACATTTGAGGAGCCAGT
>NW_013810936.1:0-517 GCF_000517525.1 Limulus polyphemus
TTTCAATAAGAAGAAACAAGATTTAACTATACTGTGTACACTGAATAAGAAGACACACGATTTAGCAATACTGTGTACTATCTATAAGAAGACCCAAGATTTAACGATACTGTGTACTGTCAATAAGAAGACACAAGATTTAACGATACTGTGCACTATCCATAAAAAGACACAAGATTTAACGATACTGTGTACTGTCAATAAGAAGACACAAGATTTAACGATAATGTGTACTGTCAATAAGAAGACAAGATTTAACAATACTATGTACTGTCAATAAGAAGACACAAGATTTAACAATACTATGTACTGTCAATAAGAAGACACAAGATTTAACGATACTGTGTACTGTCAATAAGAAGACACAAGATTTAATGATACTGTGTACTTTCAATAAGAAGAAACAGTATTCAACGATAATATGTACTGTCAGTAAGAAAACACAAGATTTAACAATAATGTGTCCCGTCAATAAGAAGACAGAAGATTTAACGATACTAATATTGACAGTACAAGT
>NW_013810937.1:0-500 GCF_000517525.1 Limulus polyphemus
ATTTATCAATTTCTGTGTACTGTCAATAAGAAGACACAAGATTAAACAATTACTGTGTCCTGTCAATAAGAAGATACAGGATTTATCAATAATGTGTACTGTCAATAAGAAGATACAGGAATTAAGAATAATGTGTCCTGTCAATAAGAAGACACAAAATTTAACAATATTGTATCCTGTCAATAAGAAGATAAAGGATTTATCAATACTGTGTACTGTTAATAAGAAGACACAAGATTTAACGATACTGTGTACTGTCAATAAGAAGAGACAAGATTCAACAATACGGTGTCCTGTCAATAAGAAGATACAGGATTTATCAATACTGTGTACTGTCAATAAGAAGACATAATTTAACAATACTGTGTCCTGTCAATAAGAAGATAAAGAATTTATCAATACTGTGTACTGTCAATAAGAAGACACAAAATTTAACAATATTGTATCCTGTCAATAAGAAGATAAAGGATTTATCAATACTGTGTACTGTTAATAAGAAG
>NW_013810938.1:0-497 GCF_000517525.1 Limulus polyphemus
TCTTCATTATCCATTCAAGCCGTCTCCAGCCATTATTAGTCTCAAAGTGGGTTCATCGTCACCGAATTTGAACTCTACTATGTGTGTTTAAATATATCTGTGAACATACATCTGTGATTTATCAAGTCAAATGAGAAACCTTTGCCCAGTATGATATCCTAATATTTTCTTAGAAGTGTCTGTTTACCAAACTGTCCCTTTTGTAACTAAATTCTTAAACATTGAACTTTTACAAATTATAAATATATTTTTTTTGTTTTCCTGGTGTTTTTCGGGGAGTCAGCTGTAAGTTTGCGGGCTGACAATGCTAAAATCTGGGGTTCGATTCTCCGCAGTGAACAAAGCGCAGGTAGCTCTTTGTGCGGCTTTGTACTGTAGGAGTGATTTGGATAGATCCATTGTCTTGTTAAAGTTCATGTTTCATAACAGGAGAACTTCCGGCATGGCTAGGTGGTTAGGGCGTTCGACTCGCAATCTTAGTGTCGCGGGTTCGAATC
>NW_013810939.1:0-1632 GCF_000517525.1 Limulus polyphemus
TTTTTTGTGCTCAACTTTATACTTTTTTGCAGAAAACTCAATGAACAAGAAAGTTTTACGTGTATGTATGATAATTTTTGCTAACGTTCTTCAATTTGAAATTCACTTTTTTCTAAAACAGATGTGTAAAGTACAGCGAGTAGACTTTGGAAAGCTTAACATTCTCCAAAGCTTAATACTCTAGTTAGAAAATATGTATTATGTAAAATTTAAACTAACTTATGTGTAAGTGTCCTGTATAGTCTTTGCAACATGTGTATTTATATATCAAATGCAAAAAAAAAGAAATAGATGTTACTTTTGTGTAAAGGAACAAAAACTCCTACTAGCTATTGTATAGTTATTAAGGTATTTATTTGAACAATATTTAGCACTCAACTGAACTTTTAGGAACGTTATACTGATTAACATAATACAACCTATATTAAATCGCATAAGTAGAGTTTGGATTTTGCATTGTTTTCCATTATGACACCCTCCCCCATCTGTATTATATATATATTGCATACTTTTGAAAATCTTGCAATGTCATTCTGTCGCTTTCAATTCGTTGATTAGTTAATATACATGTTGATTTTTTTTTTATTATTTTTAGCGCAAAAACTACATAATATTCTTTATGCGTTCTGTTCACATCGTGGAAGCAAACCCCGGATTTTATCATCGTAAGTAGCACACTTACCTCTGACCCATCGAGAGGCAGTATTATTTAAAGGCATTTATGCTCCAAAGGACTTTAAGTGAATATTTAATTAATTTTATTTAGATATGCATAGACATAATTAGTACTTCTAACATTTTAAAGTTTATTATAAGCTGACGGTCATAACTGTGTGAGATTCAGTTAATTTTAGTACGAAAACCTAGTGATCATCCATCCTTAGTGTAAGAATAATCGTCATTATCAACCTGGGAATCACTTAACGATGACAAGCATAATGGCTGTAAAAAAGGTACAGTATACAAAGAATAGTTCGAATATAATGAATATATTGTAAATACGTTCAACCGTCACTTTTCATCTCTACACAGGTTTTGTGACTGTCTTTTTTTTACCAACAGGCTTCTACCTGGATCTTAGAGGCGTTGGGTAGTGTTTACTAGCTAATTTTACTGTAATTTATCACTTCAAAATTAAGGACGGCCCAGAAGATCCTCAAGTAGTCTTGTGAGAAATTTGGAGTTATATATTGATAAAAGATAAACTAATTTCTTTAGGCGCTAACTATGTAGCATAACCCAAGTATTTGTCAAACAGCCTTCCTCTCACTTAAATTAAATATTACAAAAATGTTTTATGAGCTTGTGAGAAGGTATGACAGTCTAATTTCAAACATTCTGATAGTTGTGGTTTTTCACAAACCACTGCACACATTATTATATCCTTTCATTACTAAGGTATGAAAAAGCGCTTTTGTATTCAACAAACCTCTTTCCAAAGATATAGTCATGATGAACTCGTGGGTTACTCAGAGGCGTTGGGTAGTGTTTACTAGCTAGATTTACACTATTCTAGGCGTTGGGTAGTGTCTACTAGCTAGATTTACACTATTCTATCTGAGTAACTAACGAGCTAACTCGTGGGCTACTCAGATAGAATAACGGTAAATCTAGCTAGTAAACACTACCCAA
>NW_013810940.1:0-500 GCF_000517525.1 Limulus polyphemus
TTGTAGAAGGTTCTGTATAACTGAAGAGAAGACTGGAAAGATTTATATGAATTGGAATAGAAGTTTGTCATGTATTTATGAATATTGATGATCCAATAAAAGATAGTAACAGAATGCTTTTAAAATAAATATAAGCATCATGAAAGAACAGTACTAAAATGATCAAAACGTCATCCTCAGGAGTGTAACGTCGAAACATATAGAGTCGTTAACTTTTTGAAGGCCATAAATAGGCCTAAATAAAATGTTTTTAATTGTGTACCAGTTTAACGTTGAATATTATTTATGATTTTAACCATATAGCTTTGTTTTCACATATATTTTTTTCAGGGCAACAAAACTAAGATATACACGTTTAAGATCTTCTGATATCGAAACAACTTTTGGGTAAAATAAATACGAGAGAAGCAACTGCAAAATGAATATTTATCTAATTTCAGCGTATTATCTATCCCGAATGGTGTGTTCTAAAATCATATCTTCATCTATGCTGTTCCGGG
>NW_013810941.1:0-937 GCF_000517525.1 Limulus polyphemus
AACAGACGCAACTTTTATTCGGTATTTATGTCGTAGAATTAAGAGACACCAGACCAAGTTTTCTTCGACCAGTGAAGTAATATTTGATTAAATCTTACAGTCATGGGCTTTTATATATATATATATGTGTGTGTGTGTGTGTGTGTGTGTGTATTTATTTTTTATTCAGATTTTGTCTAGATTTTCTAGAATTAATTGAAGAGTATTTTATCCCTTTCTTTATATATAATTATATTTCCTTAATTAAATAAAGTGTTTTTTAACGTATTATCTCTTCTATTTTAGATTTACTTGTTTATCACTAAAGACATTCTCGATCCCTTTCTATTGTAAATCAACCTACCTGGATGTTTTCTATTCCTTATGCAGAAATGCTAGGCTTAATAGATAGAACACTCGACTGAAAGGACGAGCATGTTCGGTGACTGGTTTCGAAACGTCGTAGTGTTATTATGTGGTAGTAATGCCATTATTCGTTGGCTAAGAATAGGTGAAAAAATGGCGATGGATGGTGGAGGCAGTTAGCCTCTAGTGTCACTTCAAAAAGTAGGGACGGCTATCAGAGATAACCCACGAGTAGCTTTGGGTGAAATTCAGCAAACAAAGAAAATTACTCAGATATACCATAATAATAGAGTAAGAAATGTCTAATGAAGTAGATGTTGTTGAACATTATGAATGTATATGGCATGTTAACATCTGGTCAAAATGAATGTGATAAAAGTAAACCGAATATATTATAGAGATATTATAGTTTGGATGAACAAAACTTCTGAGAATGAAAAATAGGAGTTGATATTTACTATGCAGATGTTATTTCTGTAATTCTTACATCAAATAGAAAAATAAATATCTTTTTTCAGGTATATCAAGACAAAAGTTTCAGCATTTTTTTACTCGTTTCCTGTGCTTGTCTAGATGATATACATGTATCCAA
>NW_013810942.1:0-500 GCF_000517525.1 Limulus polyphemus
TTAAGAGCCCTGAAGTCCACACAGCAATGTTGGGTCACATCCTTCTTCTGGACTAACACGACGGGAGCTAACCAGGGACTATGATTTCTCGACTATCCCTTCCTTAATTAGACCATCCATGACCTTCTCCATCTCTTGTGGCTTTGCTGGAGCTATTCTTCTCGGAGGAATCTTTATTGTACGGTGATTGCCTGTATTTATTCTGTGCTCTACAAGGTTAGTGCAGCCGAGGTCATGATCTCCTTTTGAAAAGACGTCAGCATAATTTGCCAAAAGTTCTTTTACCTGAAGAGCCTGTGATGATGACAAATGGACTATGCTCTTCTTATAGAGGTCAGTTAAATGTTCTGGAAGTGTATGTCCTTTCTTTATAGTTGTATTTCTTGTTTTAACATTGACTGGCTCTACCTCCTGGTACACACCCAACAATGCCCCTTCCTTAAGTGTCTGCTCACATTTAGAGAATTTGGCCACTGTTATAGGTACTACTTGATGACCTG
>NW_013810943.1:0-498 GCF_000517525.1 Limulus polyphemus
CACGCAGATTGCGAATCGAGTGCCCTAACCACCTGGCCACCTCCCTGGTCCAAAACATGGACCGAATCCCGATGAAGATGACACGATATTTAAAATGAATTAATATATGTATATTATTTTATTTCTTTATCATGTGATGTGTACACCAAATAATATCACCCATAAATTATTTATCAAGAAAAAAGCACTTTGCTGTACAAATCTCCACCCATTTCAAGTATATTTGTTTTTTCAGTGTCTGACTCTTCAAGTTTATTTAATTATATGATTAATTTACAAACTATTCAATAACACTAACGAAAGTCAACTGCGTGAAAAAAACCTGTTTCATTAAAAACTATTAAATTTTTCGACGGTTACGTACTTAATAAGCTGTATGGTTATTATTTCTTCTTTATAGGTGGCGCTCCATAGTTAGTTATTTTTATTCACCGTTAAATCATATATTATTTTTCTGGTTAAATTCTTTTACAGAGAGATAATTAAAATATTTTCTTC
>NW_013810944.1:0-499 GCF_000517525.1 Limulus polyphemus
AGCAGCCTTTCCTGCCGTGATATCTTCCCTGTGTTGAAGTTCCCGGCATTGAGCTTTCTTGTGCCCAGGTTTGTTACAGTGCCAGCAAAGTCCCTCAAACCTCTCCTTTTCTGGCCTTGAATCCAGATGACTGTACCAACCTTGGTACCTTTGTGCTGGACTTTAACATAGAATTCAAATTCAAGAGCTCTGGCCATAGCATCCTGCATAGTAGAGGGGTGTGCTTGCTTTACTTGTATTTTCAGTTGTGGACTGTCCAAGGCATCTACAAACTGATCCCTCAGCAACAGCTTGAGGACATCGGGTGGTGCAGTTGTTTAGGCCTTGTGTGCCATAATTTCCAAGTCCTGTGCCAGCTCTTGCAGGCTCTCCTCTTTAGCTCTAGTCCTAAACCTAGCCATGTAGACTTCGGACCGATTTAGGGTTCCATACCCGAGTTCTAGAGCAGCTACCAGTGCTCTATAGTTGTGCCTGTCGTCTGCTGACAACTGTCCAAGTA
>NW_013810945.1:0-500 GCF_000517525.1 Limulus polyphemus
AGTACCACACTAAAGGCATAGCCACTATAAACAAGTGAATTGAGATGTATATCGAGCATGTGGGCCCAAAAGAGGAGATCCAAGGTTCGACCACAAGGAACAAGAACGGATTCTGCCTTGGTGATTGATATAAGCCACCACTGTGGAATTGCTGAATGGATCACGACCACACGATTCCTGGCAAGATGAAGAAAATGCTCCAAAGAATGACATACAGCCAGAAGTTCCAGGATGTTGATATGGTAAGATCTTTCTGCCAGACACCACCAACCTAAAGCTTCCTGCTGATTGAACCATGTCCCCTAGTCCTGAAGAAATGCATCAGTGAAGATATGCAAATCCAGACGAGGGGGAAGAAGCAGAACACCTGCCAACGTGTAAGCCTTATCCAACCATCAATGCAGATTGCCAACAAGGGAAGAAGAAAGGGAAATAGGAGCCTCCAGTGGATCCCATGTAAGATTCCCTTGGTCATGCAAAGCCCACTGAAGAACTTGCAT
>NW_013810946.1:0-945 GCF_000517525.1 Limulus polyphemus
CAGCTGTGACGACGTTATAGTTATGATAGTCAATTTTTTGAAATCTCCTAGATTCGACCCGTAACATGCATCCCACTACCAGCTGTGACGACGTTATAATTATGATATTCATTTATTCAAATCTCCAATATTCGACCCGTAACACGCATCTCACTGCCAGCTGTGACGACGTTATAATTATGATAGTCAATTTTTTGAAATTTCCAAGATTCGACCCGTAACATTCATCCCACTGCCAGCTGTGATGACGTTATAATTATGTTAGTCAATTTTTTTTCAAATTTCCAAGATTCGACCCGTAACATGCATCCCACTGCCAGCTGTGATGACGTTATAATTATGTTAGTCAATTTTTTTTCAAATTTCCAAGATTCGACCCGTAACATGCATCCCACTGCCAGCTGTGATGACGTTATAATTATGATAGTCAATTTTTTGAAATTTCCAAGATTCGAGCCGCGATTTGCTACTGAATACGCTCATTAATTTCAGCTGTGGTGGCGTAATAATTATGACAGGCAATTCTATTACTTTATTAAAATTAGTCGCATGGTTAATAGTTTGAGATTAGAAATGGGTACGCTGGAGCCTTGGGATCTGTTACTTGGCCGTTTAATTCATGCGTCGCAGAAGGTGACGTTTAGGTGGAAAAACCATATAAAAATAAAGGTATATGTTCGCAAAATTACACGAATACTCAGCAACGTTTAGAGTTAAACAGACCACAATGTATATTATACATGTATGTGTGATTCATTTGTTCAGTCATATATTACCATTCAGTATCGTTTAATCATTAAAAATATTTGAATAACTCTTGAATTATTTAATTTAGATATTATTATATTTCCTCTATTATCCAGGTGTTAGAGCTTTTAAACTAAGTTACATTCATGCACTCAAGAAAGCCTTCAATCATGCTATGCTACAGCCAACCAATTAGCT
>NW_013810947.1:0-500 GCF_000517525.1 Limulus polyphemus
ACAAAGTCGCTCCTTTACCCATCCAGCTTTCCTGTCACGTAGACACTATGTGTACTTGCCATTTTACACTTAGCTGTTGGGACTTTCATGATGGGGGTTAGTGAGTGTCCCTCAGCACCAACCACTACTGGTTTCCCGAAGCTGACTTATTGGTAGTGTTCTTCTTACACTGGCTCCTCATATGTCCTTGCTCTCCACAGTTCCAACAGCCTTTCTGGGTAGCAGCCTTTCCTGCTGTGGGATCTCCCCTGTGTTGAAGTTGCCAGCATTGACCTCTCTTGTGCCCAGGTTTGTTACAGTGCCAGCAAAGTCCCTCAAACCTCTCTGAAAGCTGACCTCTTCTGGCCTTGAATCCAGATGACTGTACCAACCTTGGTACCTCTATGCTGGACTTAATGCAGAATTCAAGTTCGAGAGCTCTGGCCATTGCATCCTGCATAGTAGATGAGTGTGCTTGCTTTACTTGTATCTTTAGTTGTGGATTGTCCAAGGCATCTATG
>NW_013810948.1:0-500 GCF_000517525.1 Limulus polyphemus
GTAAATACTCTACATACTGTACCCTATCCCTCGTGTAGAATAAATACTCTACATACTATACCTCATCTCTGGTTCAGTAAATACTCTACATAGTGTACTCTATTCTGGTGTAGTAAATGCTCTAAATAGTGTACTATATCTCTGGTGCAGTAAACACTCTACATACTGTACCCTATCCCTGGTGTAGAATAAATACTCTACATACTGTACGTTATCTCTGGTGCAGTAAATACTCTACATAGAGTACCCTATCCCTGGTGTAGTAACTACTCTACATATTGTACCTGTCCCTGGTGCAGTAAATACTGTACTTAGTGTACTCTATCCCTGGTGCTGTAAATACTCTACATACTGTAACTTATCCAGGTGCAGTAAATACTCTACATACTGTACCCTATCTAGGTGCATAAATACTCTACATATTGTACATATCCCTGGTGCAGTAAATACTCTACATACTGTACCCTATATCTGGTGCAGTAAATACTTTACATACTGTA
>NW_013810949.1:0-499 GCF_000517525.1 Limulus polyphemus
TATAGAGATACAGTAGACAATGTTTTTATACAGTTTTAGTACCGGACTTTTTTACCTATCAGGTTGAATATGGAGATACAGTAGACAATGTTTTTATACATTTTTAGTACCCGACTTTTTTACCCATCAGGTTGAATAATGGACAAATGTGGGGGACATAATTATGTTTGAACATGAAACTAAACTTTTGAAAAAGTATTTTCGATTCACAATCTGATCTTACTACTGATACGAAATATTTTATACGTTATGAGTGTTCCATAATGTTACCAGTTTATTCTATCATTGTTCTATGAATAAATGATTGGAGAATAATTCATAGATAACAGATCAACCATGTTCTATGGTTCTCCTTCCGTTATTGCCCAAACTAATTGTGCTCCACAGATTATGGATGTGTGTGTGCGTTATAAGAGTGGCAATCAAATTTTACAAGAGTAGTCCAAGAGTCGACAACTTTCTTTACATACATTTCGTTACATCTGATGGTCTTCGACTG
>NW_013810950.1:0-500 GCF_000517525.1 Limulus polyphemus
TGTAGATAATAGTGTTCGTGTTGGCTATATTAAATCAGATATCTGTTTGTTTTACTATAGTGTTTGTGTTGGCTATATTGAATTAGATATATGTTTTTAGTATTATATGGTTTGTGTTGGCGATATTAAATCAGATAATCGTTAGTAGTACTACTAGTGTTTGTTTTGGCTATATTAAATCAGATAATTGTTTGTAGTACTACAGTGTTTCTGTTGGCTATATTAAATAAGATATTTGTTTCTAGTACTATAGTGTTTGTGTTGGCTATAATGAATTAGATATATGTTTTTAGTATTATATGGTTTGTGTTGGCTATATTAAATCAGATATTTGTTTGTAGTACTATAGTGTTTGTGTTGGCTATATTAAATCAGATATTTGTATGTAGTACTATAGTATTTGTGTTAGCTATATTAAATCATATATTTATTTGTAGTATTATAGTGTAGTATTATAGTGTTCGTGTTGGCTATATTAAATAACATATTTGTTTGTAAAA
>NW_013810951.1:0-497 GCF_000517525.1 Limulus polyphemus
AGTGATGATTGAGTTCAGTTAGTTCAGAGTTAGAAAAATTATCTACTGATAGAAGTGAGAGTTATTGTGTATATTTTGCTGTCCAGTTACTTGATCAATAAAACGTAAAATTATACAAGTACGTTTATAAGTTAGTTAGGTCTACGTTCGTTTCGGAGCTTAAATTTAAAAGTTTATATAACTGAAACTAAGCTTACATGTGAACATGGCTGTAGTAAACGTTTATTGAAGAAATACATTAATGTGTTAACATTAGAAAGATTGAAATTAGTATTATATTACCAAATATTGCAAAATAATCCGACTAATAATAGAACACGTTACAACAGTAGCTATGGAATTATACAACTGAAAGTATATTACATCTCTGGAATATCAAATATGTTGGTACTGTATAACAAGATTAAAGATGGCGATGCTGTAAATGGAAAACAAACATAACTGTACTGTATAGATAAAGGAACAACGATAGTGAATGTAACTACAAAGATAAAGGT
>NW_013810952.1:0-500 GCF_000517525.1 Limulus polyphemus
ACGGACAATTGAGTCAAGCGCGGTAGTAAGTAATGTGCGTGAATCGTTCGTTGTGAATTATAGCGTGTGTTTAAGTTAAAGTGACCGTGGAAATTAAGTATATTGTAAAGTTGTGTTGAGAAAGAATAAATTAGTTTTATTTAAGAAAGAACTTGTATCGCTGAAGTTTCTTGAAAAGAATTTCTACTGGAAATCATCAAACGAACAGAGACGTAACAAATTGGTGTCAGAGAGTGGGACAGAAAATAAAAATAAAATAAAAAGAAGAAGAAGATGGAAACGAGAGGTGGCAAATCAAACTACAGCTTAGCAGATTTGATGGCAGCAATACAATAACAGCAAAAGAAACAAGAAGAACGAGAAAAGAAACAAGAAGAGAGACAACAGCAGTTGCAAGAAAACCTGCAACAGTGCCAGCTTGAACAGCAAAATAAACAAGAAGAGAGATTACAGCAGTTGTTGGAGGAAAAAAGAACGATGAAGCGAAATTACAGCAGTTG
>NW_013810953.1:0-500 GCF_000517525.1 Limulus polyphemus
CTACCATCCCATCAGACTGTGGGTGAAGTAGCGTTGTCCTGCAGCATTCTTGGAACACATCTGATTCAAAGTTACGGCCTTGATCTGAATGCAGTTCGTATGGCACACCAAATCTGAAGAAGAAATCACTAATTGTCAAAGCTATAGTTGTAGCTTCCTGATTTGGTATTGCATATGCCTCAGGCCACTTGGTGAAATAATTCCTCACCACACAAAGGTACTTGTTTCCAGCACGAGTTTGGGGCAGAGGACCAGCAATGTCCATAGCTACTCTTTCCATTGGTGTGCCAACTTGATATAACTTCATTGGAGCACGTCCCTTATGCTTGGGTCCCCTTTTAGCACATGTACTGCATGTTCTGCACCATTCTTCCACATCTTGTCTCGTACCTATCCAGTAAAATCTGTATCGTAGGTGACTCAATGTTTTCTTAACTCCGAGATGTCCTCTTGTAACAGTATCTTGGGATTGACGCAACACAACTTCCCGTAACTTTCTC
>NW_013810954.1:0-498 GCF_000517525.1 Limulus polyphemus
ATTCGATCACGTCCTCAGTCATTGGATTCTCACTCTGATAACAGAGATCTGCCTGCTCGTTCAAGGGCAGGATCCATGGAGGTTGATTGACCTCCATCTAGTAAAGAAAAACGGCATGGTCGTAAACCGAAGGGTTCTCCACCCTCTACTCCTAAACATACATAAAAATGGCCACTTTGATACAGTGGAACTGTCGAGGTTTTCGTTCTAATCTCAATGACATTAAGGCCTTGATTGACTCCTATCATCCTACGTGTCTCTCCTTTCAGGAAACATTTCTGAAACCTGCCGATACAGTCACCCTTCGGCAGTTTTCCTTGTACCGGAATGACAGGTTGTGTGATGGGTGGGCACATGGAGGGGTGGCACTGCTGGTAGACCAGCATGTGCCCACCTTATCTGTGTTCCTCGATACACCCTTGGAGGCCGTAGCCACACGCGTTTCCTGAGTTGTGCCATCACTGTTTGTCTCTCTACCCGTATCCTGGAGAGACTTAT
>NW_013810955.1:0-501 GCF_000517525.1 Limulus polyphemus
CAGAAACTTTTGTACATCAATATAGTTATAGATATATGCTTGTATTCTTGTAAAACATTTTTAAAGGAAACAAACAAAAAAGTGTCATTTGTCTAAGAAAAGTGCTTTGTTTTTTTTCAAGTAAGATTATTTGTTCTAAAATGGCAATTACATTTGCTCTAAACAAAGTAATGAAATCGAAACATTACTATCCATGTAATGCCAATAAGCTTATGGTACTGTAATGCTAAATGTCGGAATTCAATCTGTTGTGAAGCACACGTATTTGACACTGGAGAGCTTTTTGTTTGAGGTTTATGAAATAAACAAAAAATATTGTGTAACCCATTTGGGATTTTTTTATCTAGAATTTATGGAAATGATCACGCTTATGCTTTTCAAATAAGCTTTATTTATATTTAAAGATATGACTGCATTAAAAATTAAAATGTCACAATACCTTTACTACAAGTAAAAGATTAAAATCTTAGTTAGAAAAAACTCAAGTGTTTCAAAAGAGCT
>NW_013810956.1:0-500 GCF_000517525.1 Limulus polyphemus
ATTCTAGTTAATAACGAATGTTCATGTAATGATACTACTTTATTCTAGTGTAGAGTGAATGTTCATGTAATGATACTACTTAATTCTAGTGTAGAGTGAATGTTCATGTAATGATACTACTTTATTCTAGTTAAGAATTAATGTTCATGTAATTATACTACTTTATTCTAATGAAGAGCAAATGTTCATGTAATGTTACTACTTTGTTTTAGAGAAGAGCAAAAATGTAGTATCCTATGTAATGATACTACTTTATTCTAGTTAATAGCAAATGTTCATGTAATGATACTACTTTATTCTAGTGTAGAGCAAATGTTCATGTAATTATACTACTTAATTCTAGTGTAGAGTGAATGTTCATGTAATTATACTACTTTATTCTAGTGTAGAGCAAATGTTCATGTAATGATACTACTTTATTCTAGTTAATAGGGAATGTTCATGTAATGATACTACTTTATTCTAGTTAATAGCAAATGTTCATGTAATTATACTACTTT
>NW_013810957.1:0-500 GCF_000517525.1 Limulus polyphemus
CTGTCCTGAAAAATTACACCATAATAAATACTGTCTGGAATAGTTACACCATAATGATACTTTCTATAATACTTACACCACAATAATTCTCTCTGTATTGTTTTCAACAAAATAATACTGTCTGGAAAACTTACACCATGATAATACTGTCTGGAAAACTTACACCATAATAATACTGTCTGGAATACTTACACTATAGTTGTGCTTTCTGTAATACTTACACGAAAATGACACTGTCTGTAATACTTACACCATAACAATACTCTATGTAATATTTTCATCATAATACTACTGCCTGTAATACTTTCACCACAATAATACTGTCTGTAATACTTACACCAAAATAATTCTCTCTGTAATATTTTCAACAAAATAATACTGTCTGGAATATTTGTATCATAATAGTAGTGTCTGTAATACATACACCATAATAATACTGTCTGAAAAACTTACACCATAATAATGCTTTCTATAATACTTAAACCATAATAATGCTTTCT
>NW_013810958.1:0-501 GCF_000517525.1 Limulus polyphemus
ACAATATATATATATATATATATAGACACACACACCACTTTATGCTAACTCCCCTTTTTTAATATTTTACTTTTAGTTTAAACTAATACATACTAAAGTATTAATTAATTTGTGGAATGAGAGCAATATTACATCAATCATAAACATCTCGTCTACAATTGTAAAATGTTTGCGAGAAAGTTAATCTCCATTTACTACATTAAAACGTGCACATTTTTTATGCAAAAATTAGTATTTGACAGAAAACTATTTGCAGGAAATTATACAAAACCCACATTCTCATTCAAAGTTCATATAAATCACTCATTCCATATTATTAACATTGCAACTTAAAGTCGCAGTGAAGGTTTATTATTTTAGGCCTACACATCAAATAATATTTACTTATTTCAACTACGATATTAAAAATTCCATCTTACATTTTTTTACACCCTACTACGATATTGTTGCGTCAGCGAGTCACGTGACTACTATGACGCAACGTTTCTAGAACTATCATGT
>NW_013810959.1:0-501 GCF_000517525.1 Limulus polyphemus
GTTTATTACTAAGCACAAAGCTACACAAAGGGCTATCTGTGCTCTGCCCACCACGGGTATCGAAACCTGGTTTCTAGCAGTATAAGTCCGCAGACATACCGCTGTGCCACTAGGGGGCTATGAAATGTGAATGAAAATGTGAAATTCGTAATAGAATACAAATTTGGAAAGTAAGTTAACAACAAAGAGGAAAATAACTGTTATAAAGATATTAATTATTTATACTAAATCCAACTGAAAAACAAAATCAAAGAAACTGAGGCAATGTTTTCTAAATTTGTACAGAACAATGTTCCTAACCGAGTGTCTATAAGAATATTGTGTAACAGTGAAGATGGTTTGAAAATGTAAAATTTTACGAAAGTCTTGAAGTGCACGTGAATATGAAGGATTTAAACAACAAAACGTAAATGGACTCATTTTATTCCAAAACATTTTTTTTATACTCGGGACTACTTTACATCAAAAATAACAAATAACGTAGATTTTTTTTTAAATAAT
>NW_013810960.1:0-500 GCF_000517525.1 Limulus polyphemus
ATTTATAACTAAATCTTATTGTTTTATTGCCCTTTGAACCATGCCTAGCTACTATCTGTGCCATTGTAAAAAAAAGTGTAAATCACTCAAGGAATGTGCAGCTCACATTACGTTAACAAAATTACATTACCCACGAGCTGCTCACATGTGTGCCTCATGAAACATTTTTATTATAATATTATTACTTATTTATTTTAAGTAATCTGATATTAACTAACAAAAAGGATCCTTATTTCTACATTTTAGTTCCTTTTATAGTTATACATAAAGAATAAACATGAAAAACAAGAAATAAAATACTTAACCAATCTTCTTTTTCCTTGCTGTTGGGTTTTGAAGAGAGTTAACCCTAATTATTATATACTAATGATAGTAATGCATTGATAATCTTTATTTAATTAAATAATGCACTGAGGAACATAGATTAATAACATGCAAAAAGTAGACATTTTCACTTACTTCTCAAAATTTTCCTGGCTTTCTAACTATGCGACAAGAGG
>NW_013810961.1:0-501 GCF_000517525.1 Limulus polyphemus
CGTCTTAATTTTTACCATTTTGGTTTTAATATAAATAGCCTGTCACTCGTTGCTAATTCTTAATCATTCGACGTTTCTATAAGTAAATATGAAACGCTATCAGCGAGTGACTGATTAGATATCAAACAAGAGTAAACGTTTTACTAATGTAATAAAATTACATTCATATTAAATCAGTTTATTTACACAGAAAGCGGACAAAATTCTGATAAGTTTATATCTCACGCGTATGTAGTTTACTGTTATTATTTTACTTATTTTCACATATTTTTAAACTGCGGTTTCATAAAGACTTGCCTTAACAAAAAACAAAAAAAAAGACGCAAAAAATTTAAATAATTACCACGGAGAAAAACATATATTTCGAAAGTAATTACTGTGTTTATTTCTATAATATTTTGTAATATACTGAAAAACAACTTAGCAAGTAAGTGCTGCACATGATTCATTACATTACTGCTATAATGGACGTAAAACTTAAAGACCCCTATGGCTCAGAGG
>NW_013810962.1:0-500 GCF_000517525.1 Limulus polyphemus
CAGAGTGTATGAATGGAAGGATTCAGTAAACTTAGCATGGTTACAGACTGTACGAATGGAAGGATTCAGTAAAGCTTAGCGTGGTAACAGAGTGTATGAATGGAAGGATTCAGTAAAGCTTAGCATGGTTACAGAGTGTACGAATGGAAGGATTCAGTAAAGCTTAGCATGGTTACAGACTGTACGAATGGAAGGATTCAGTAAAGCTTAGCATGGTTACAGAGTGTACGAATGGAAGGATTCAGTAAAGCTTAGCATGGTTACAGACTGTACGAATGGAAGGATTCAATAAAGCTTAGCGTGGTAACAGAGTGTATGAATGGAAGGATTCAGTAAAGCTTAGCATGGTTACAGACTGTACGAATGGAAGGATTCAGTAAAGCTTAGCATGGTTACAGAGTGTACGAATGGACTGCACAGTAAAGCTTAGCATGGTTATAGGGTGTACGAAAGGAAAGATTCAGTAAAGCTTAGCATGGTTACAGAGTGTACGAATGGAC
>NW_013810963.1:0-499 GCF_000517525.1 Limulus polyphemus
ATCATTCCCCAAGTATAGCTTCCAGTTTGGCCGCCAATTTTGATTTCATTCCTTTAAGTCGCATACTCAGTTCTTTGTTGGTCGCACCATTTTTTCACACCTAAGGTGTTTTTGATTAGTTATCATGACTTTTTGTCAATACACACCAACAAACCACAGCAAATAAGAAAGTGACACCCGATAGTAACCAACATTTCCTTTAGGATCGATAGCTTACGTGACAATTTGCGTAGGCGTGCGCAAAAATGTTCGTCAAATTTGACTGTTTTTTGTTGAATAACTTTGCACATGTGATTGATATTTATACCACATGAGACTCCTAATTGTAGGTTGAAAAGATCTATCAGTGTATCAGATCTGAAACAAATCCATGAAAGTTAAGTATGTTTTTCTCTTAAATATAATTTCCGTACTTTTAGTGCGAGGAAAAAAAAAGGAAGAAATTCAATCAAAATTGGAGATTTTATATCTCAGGGTATTTCTTAATGGGTTACCTTGA
>NW_013810964.1:0-500 GCF_000517525.1 Limulus polyphemus
ACAACGCTAGAATCCGGGTTTCGATACCCGTGGTGGGCAGAGCACAGATAGCCCATTGTGTAGCTTTGTGCTTAACTTAAAAAACAAACAATTTCCTCAGATACACACATAAAATGAAACTCTTTACACGAATTAGAAAGCAAAACATAATAAAAACAATTATGCATATAGAATATTCCATTAATATAGATAGATAGATAGATAAATAGCTCAATGACTATCAATTATAATTATTGCTAATAGGCAATTTAGATGAACACTATTATACAACAAATAATTTATAATCACTTAATGCATATACTTTCGTTTCCGGTCGGTTATCTATAGTCACAAACGGATAAAGCTTGTGGTAATAGCACCCAAAAAGCGTTGGAGATATCCCATCTATCAAGCAAATCTAAAACTCCGAAGTTAAACAAGTTGACTATCATGGAAAATCAAAGCAAGGGTGAAGAGGTGAGTGTTTAAACCCACAACGTCTCACCTCCTACTGCAGTATA
>NW_013810965.1:0-500 GCF_000517525.1 Limulus polyphemus
AAAACGAGAGGCGTAAAATCAAACTACAGCTTAGCAGATTTGATGGCAGCAATACAAGAACAGCAAAAGAAACAAGAAGAACGAGAAGAGAAATTACAGCAGTTGTTGGAGGAAAAAGAAAGAAACAAGATGAGAGACAACAGCAGGTGGCAGCTCGAACAACAAAATAAACAAGAGAGATTACAACAGCTATTGAAGGAGAAAGAAAATAAACAAGAAGAAAGACTACAACAGTGGCAAGAAGTACAAATGGAAAACATTAGTAAAGTTAAAAGCGAATTAGATACATTAAAGGATGATCTATTGTCTTTTACACAAGGAGGATACATTAACCATCGACTTAATCAGCCCAGACAATGAGAAGCCCCTTCCAGAGCCCGCAGCTAAACCCTAATGCAGACATCCCCAGCCCTGTTAGAAGTCACATCCCAGATATGAATGTCAGTAATAGGAGTGATCCAGTACGAAGGAAGCCACAGGAATTCGAGTGGGAAAGCACC
>NW_013810966.1:0-500 GCF_000517525.1 Limulus polyphemus
GAAGCAAGCACACCCCTCTGCCATGCAGGATGCAATGGCCAGAGCTCTCGAATTTGAATCCTACGTTAAGTCCAGCACAGAAAAGTTCAGCTTTCAGAGAAGTTTGAGTGACTTTGCTGGCACTGTAATAAACCTGGGCACAAGAGAGCTCAATGTTGGCAACTTCAACACAGGGGAGATGCCACAGCAGGAAAGGCTGGTATCCAGAAAGGTTGTTGGAACTGTGGAAAGCACGGACATTTGAGGAGCCAGTGTAGGAGGAATATTACCAACAAGTCAGCCTCAAGGAGACCAGTAGTGGTTGGTGTTGAGGGACACTCACCAACCCCCATCGTGAAAGTCCCAACAGCTAGATGTAAAATGCCAAGCACACATAGTGTCTATGTGACAGGAAAGCTAGATGGCCAAAGGTGCAACTTTGTCATAGACGCTGCGTCTCAGCAAACCCTTGTGAGCATCAAGGTGTTAAATCACGAAGGAGTACCGGAAGCCATAGAGAA
>NW_013810967.1:0-500 GCF_000517525.1 Limulus polyphemus
GTTGCACTCTTGGTTTCCCTCAGAGCCAAACCCCTGAGCTACTTATACCTCCCACTGCGAAAACTTAATTTCAGTCATGCTAAGAGCCACTCAACAATGACATAGGGTAAATTTATATTTTTATTCTTTAAGTTACCTCATATTTTGGATCGTGGATGATAGTGTGATTCATTCCTAACAATTTAGAGTAAAATATCCTGCTTGCGAAATAAAATTTGGCATTTACATTATTCACGCCCCGGGGTGCCTAGATACCTCTTCTAAGTTTCACAACAGTTCCGGTCATGTGACTTCTTTGTGCAATACTGTATATTTATATCCGTGTCAGTGTAAATTACTTGTACCTGATGATGACAAAACCTTGTCGAAACGTTGTACATTTGCTGTTATGTTAACCTTATATTAAAGTTTTTCTTCATTATCCATTCAAGCCGTCTCCAGCCATTATTATTCACGCCTGTTCTCCCGTCATTTCAAAAGTGAATGTTGAGCTTTGCCGG
>NW_013810968.1:0-501 GCF_000517525.1 Limulus polyphemus
ACCAAGACTATCTGATTTCTCAACTATCCTTCCTTAATTAAGCCATCCATGACCTTCTCCATCTCTTGTCACTTTGCCAGAGCTATTCTCCTTGGAGAGAATTTATTGGACGGTGATTGCCTGTGTTTATTCGGTGCTCTACAAGGTCTGTGCAGACAAGGTCATGATCTCCTTTCGAAAAGACGTCTGCATAATTTGCCAAAAGTTCTCTAACCTGAAGAACCTGTGATGATGACAAATGGACTATGCTCTTCTTGTAGAGGTCAGTTAAATGTTCTGGGAGTGTATGTCATTTCTTTATAGTTGTATTTCTTGCTTTAACATTGAATGGCTCTACCTCCTGGCACACACCCAACAATGCCCATTCCTTAAATGTCTGCTCACATTTAGAGAAATTGGCTACTTTTATAGGTACTACTTGATGACCTGCCACAAGTGACCTTCCAATCTTCACATCCACTGGCCTGGATGGATCTTCCACTGCTTCCACAAGCATTGGGC
>NW_013810969.1:0-761 GCF_000517525.1 Limulus polyphemus
CCCGCTTTCGACAGTCAACAGAATCATCGTGCAGTTCAGGAAATACGGCAAGGAAACAACTGAGCAGCGTCCGGGTCGTCCTGGTCCATCGGAGAGAACAAAAAGGGCTGTCAAGAGGAGCATCGAAATGGATCCCAGACTAACGACTGCAGAAGTGACCAAAGTTAGTGGGATGAGCCCGAAATCTGTTCAACGGATTCTCCACAGATTGGGTTATCGTTGCAGAGCAGCTAGACGGAAGCCCTTATTAAGACCTGCCAACATAGTCTGACGAAAGAAGTGGGCAAATGATTTGATGACCAAGCCTCTGGACTTTTGGAAGACCGTATGGTTTCAGGCGAATCAAGATTCGCTCAATTTTCGGACAGTGGAAGGATATGGGTCTGGAGAATGCATCACCAAGAGTTTTGACTCAACAGATTGCAGCCAACTGTGAAGCATGGTGGTTTCAGCGTGATGGTTTGGGGAGATGTTTGGGTTGGTGGGAGATCGAGCTTAGTATTTCGCAAAATTTATGTTGCCAACGCACTCCAACGTCGAAATATTGGAGGAAGGACTCTTGCCACTTTATTCCTCGGGTTTTGTGGACAATAACACAACGTTGTTCCAGGAAGATGGAGCATCCAGGAAGATGCTAGAAACACCCAAAAAGTGGCAGAAAGAAAATGTATCCAGAAGTTGTCCTGGCCGAGCCAATCTCCTGACATTAACCCCATCGAAAACCTCTGGGCCATACTCGACCGGAAAGTCAAGAAACAACC
>NW_013810970.1:0-501 GCF_000517525.1 Limulus polyphemus
CTAAACACGAAAGAGCTCAAAACATCAAAATAAGCAAAATACCGTAAATCAAAAAAAGGTTTACTGTTATTTAGTTTGGTTCAAAACCTACAAAATCTTCATTGCTTTCACTGTAATTTATTTTCTTATTATTTAGGGAGCATTTTAAATAGTTATGTTTTTAAAAGAAAAAACTATTATTGTTATAAATAACACATTCAATTGAACTAAACTATGCATGCCTATTTAAATATATTTACACATGGCTTGTGTATATCGTATATATACATATATATTATTCATACCTTCGGTATATAGGACGCAAGCAGATTTTGACATCAAATTTTGGAGTAAAAAAGTGCGTCTTATACAACAAAAAATACGGTACTTATTACTTGTGTCACAAAAAAAAATCATCATTTTCTACACAAAACACACTGTACCCCAGCACTAATCAAACAGATTAATCGCAGTACTGATGGAATATTTGTTTATATTTTGTTGTGTGACACATAAATTACT
>NW_013810971.1:0-500 GCF_000517525.1 Limulus polyphemus
ATGAAATGCCCCTGAAATGCATGTCTCTCATGAAACAATACGTAAACATCAAAATAATATGGGAAAATCCATAAAGAAAATGTTTGGGTGCCTCACGAACTGTCCGATGATCATTGTTTCCAAAGTGTGAAAGTTGCTTCGTCTCTTCTGGCACGTAACGTGCATGAACCATTTTTGGACAGAATTGTCACCAGTGGTGAAAAATGGATTATCTATGTGAATATTAAATGCCAAAAACAATGGCTCACTCCTAGACAAAAACCATTTCTGATCCCAAAGCCTGGACTCCATCCGCAGAAAGTGATGCTTTGCATTTGGTGGGACATCAAAGGAGTTATTCATTTCGAACTTCTCAATCCACAACAAACTGTCAATGTAGAGATCTATAGTCAGCAACTGGAATGTTTAAATCAAGCCCTTCATGAGAAACGACCTTTATTCATCAATCGGAAAGGTGTTCTTCTCCACAACAATGCACATCCACAGTTGGCACGTTTGAT
>NW_013810972.1:0-757 GCF_000517525.1 Limulus polyphemus
ATTCACGCAGAGAAATAGCGTGGTTTGACCTTCACTTTTACAACACATTCACGCAGAAAAGATAGCGTGGTTTGACCTTCACTTTTACAACACATTCACGCAGAGAAGACAGCGGGGTTTGACCTTCACTTTTATAACACATGCACGGAGAGGTAATAGCGTGGTCTGACCTTCACTTTTACAACACATTCACGTAGAGAAGATAGCGTGGTTTGACCTTCACTTTTACAACACATTCACGGAGAGAAGACAGCGTGGTTTGACCTTCACTTTTACAACACATTCACGGACCCAAAGCATGGAACATGATTTATTTTTCAGCGAAAACCTGCTCTTCGGATAGACAGTCTCTAGGCCACTCCCGGCCCAGGCAGCCAGTTAGGAAGAAGAAGCGTATGGCAAGTACTACGTAGATATTATTAGCCAGTTAAAAACACTGCAGCCAAGTTAGAAGAGGCACAAGGTGACCATTAAGTGTAGTTTATAGCATACTTAGTTTAGGGGTAAGTGTTTCTACGGATAGTTTGATAGGCTGGGGTAAGTGTTTCTACGGATAGTTTGATATAGTTTGATAGGCTTGGGGTAAGTGTTTCTACGGAGCCTATCAAACTATCCGTAGAAACACTTACCCCAGCCTATCAAACTATTCGTAGAAACACTTACTCCAGCCTATCAAACTATCAGTAGAAGCACTTACCACAGCCTATCAAACTATCCGTAGAAACACTTACCCCAGCCTATCAAACTATCCGTAAAA
>NW_013810973.1:0-893 GCF_000517525.1 Limulus polyphemus
GGCCATATAAATGATAATTAGTCTTCTAACATGAAAAATGAAACCTGGGCCAAAAAAATGATAATTTGTCTTCTTACATGAAATGTGGAACGAAGGCCATATAAATGATAATTAGTCTTCTAACGTGAATTGTGGAACTAGGGTCATATAAATTATAATTAGTTTTCTAACATGATTTGTGGAATTAGGGCCATATAAATAGTAATTAGTCTTCTAACGGAAATTGTGGAACTAAGGCCATATAAATGGTAATTACTCTTCTAACGTAAATTGTGGAACTAGGGCCATATAAATGATAATTTGTCTTTTAACATGAGTTGTGGAACTACGGCCATATAAATGATAATTTGTCTTCTAACATGAAAAATGAAACCTGGGCCATATAAATGATAATTAGTCTTCTAACGTGAATTGTGCAACTAGGGCCATATAAATGATAATTAGTCTTCTAACGTGAATTGTGGAACTAGGGCCATATAAATGATAATTTGCCTTCTAATTATATGGCCTTCGTTCCACAATTCATGGTAATTATTAGTCTTCTAGCGTGAATTGTGGAACTAGGGCCATATAAATGATAATTTGCCTTCTAACATGAATTATGAAACCTGGGCCATCAAAATGATAATTTGTCTACTTACATGAATGTGGAACTAAGGCCGTATAAATGATAATTAGTCCTCTAACGTGAATTGTGGAACTAGGGTCATATAAATGATAATTTGTCTTCTAACATGAACTATGCAACTAGTGCCATATGAATGATAATTAGTCTTCTAACGTGAATTGTGGAACTAGGGCCATATAAATGATAATTTGCCTTCTAATATGAATTGTGGAACTAAGGCCATATAAATGATAATTTGTCTTTTAACATGAATTAGTGGAACTAA
>NW_013810974.1:0-498 GCF_000517525.1 Limulus polyphemus
TTAAAAGAAGAAAAAACTACTATTGTTATAAGTAACACATTCAATTGAATTAAATTATGCATGCCCATTTAAATATATTTACACATGGCTTGTGTGTATATATATTGTTGCGTCAGGGAGGTCACGTGACTAGTGTCACGCCCCCTATTTCTGGAAATATCTTGTACCTTCGGGAATAGTCGGGAGATTACTAGATATAGAGTAGTCTGGTATATATATATAAGAGGGTGACAACGTGACAATAGTGTGTGTGTAGGTAATGAGTAATTGAACTGCAGTCAGAGAGAGACGTATTGTTGAAGTCTACCTTGTGATACGTGAATTATAATTTGTTATAGCGCAACTGTTGAAGTTGAGTGTATCGGAAAAGTTATATTCAGATGGAATAAACCAGTTTTATTTAAGAAAAAACTTGTGTCACTAAAGTTTCGTCGGAACTAAGTTACGGAAAATTAATTAACAAACGGAGACGTAACAATATATGTATATTATTCATAC
>NW_013810975.1:0-498 GCF_000517525.1 Limulus polyphemus
CGAAAACACAAATGTTTAGTCTAAATAGCTTAAATCTCATAACATTATACATTTATATATATATATATTTAATATTTTTATTATATTGACCTTCCAGTCGTGATTGGCTAACAATACAGAGGTTACAATGATGCGGTGCATGTGCATTCAAGTTATCCTATCCAATAATATAAAACTGACCTTTAGTCTTTATGAAGTGACCTGTCTTGACTGTGTTTTAATGGGCTAGTATTTTGTAAAGTACTGTCATGTTTCAATCATTATACAAATGTATATACCTTATTACTATTTACAAATAAGTTCTTAAACTTGTTTTTCATAAAATATAGAATAGTAAATAAAGAAGTAAAGCCTTATAAAAATTTCTTATGTGGAGAATAAAATTTTATTAAATAACAATTAAGTGCATTACTATCATTAGTATAAAAAATTAGGATTTACTCTTTGACAAACGACATCAAGAAAAAAGATTAGTTAAGTATTTTATTCCTTGTTTTT
>NW_013810976.1:0-500 GCF_000517525.1 Limulus polyphemus
ATACTTATAAATGCGGATATTCCATTTGAAACTATGTCACCTCAGTAAAATTGGTAGACACCATCGTTTGGGTTTTTGAGTTATCATGTAATTAAAAAGAAGCAGAAGATAGAAGAACAAGAAATTCAACTTGTTGCTATGATATTTACGGACATTCCCAGAACTTTTGTGACTCAGTCATCATATAGATATAGTTATAAAAGGAAACACTGTATAATATTGTAAGGTTCTGATGAGGTGATTTTTAAACTACCATTGCGCTGAACTATCCGAACCATCCCTACATTGGCAGTGCTGCCACCTGTCTGATAACCCGAGTGTTTAGGTGAGGTAGACATATTGAAAAATTCCTGTTTTTCTGTAGCCTGAACAACAGCTGTTTACTCAGTGTTGTTGACAAAAAATGGTTATGGATTTCAAATTTTACAGTATACCACGGTTTTTCCTAAGATATCTCGACCAAGCCTTCGTAATTAATTGTTTAGATTTAGTTATTTACG
>NW_013810977.1:0-500 GCF_000517525.1 Limulus polyphemus
ATAGATATCTGATGGACTGAAATTAAACTTCTCTTGCAAACGTGACAAATTGTCAAAAAACATATCTACATTTATTTTGTTAAAAACTTGTCGCCCTGCTGAGACTCGTTGCTTCTGGCGTTCTTATTGATAATGGTCCATTACGTTTCATAAATTTGGTAAACCAGTCTGGGCCTGCCATTCCTGTTGCTGCCCAATTCAAGGGAGCAGTTATTTTATTTTCGTTTGCAAATTGGTAGGCTAATTGTCTGATATCTTTTGGAGAAAGTCCATAAAATATTTTGGATGCCTTGATTATGTAAACTGCCAATAACTTTTCTCGAGTTTGTGTGAACACTTGCCGGGGTGTTAAGTGTCCAGCTTTTAGATCAGTTTTTTTCCCATTTGGTTCTGCATTCCGTTTTTTTTGTTTTTTTTTTTGCTTTTTCTTGATAAATCTTTGTAGCGTCATGAAATTTACATGAAAGTATAGATATTAAATATTTTAGATTGTTTTATAT
>NW_013810978.1:0-501 GCF_000517525.1 Limulus polyphemus
ATATGTAACATGTTTGCTCAGTTATATGTAGT
Organism: Limulus polyphemus; assembly: GCF_000517525.1. Taxonomy (NCBI): domain Eukaryota; kingdom Metazoa; phylum Arthropoda; class Merostomata; order Xiphosura; family Limulidae; genus Limulus; species Limulus polyphemus. Next base: position 33 of record NW_013810978.1, read on the forward strand.
GGATTCAGGAACAATGTGTAGCATGTTTGGTCAGTTATATGTAGTGGATTCAGGAATAATATGTAGCATGTTTGTTCAGTTATATGTAGATGATGCAGGACCAATATGTAACATGTTTGGTCAGTTATATGTAGTGGATTCAGGAACAATATGTAGCATGTTTGGTCAGTTATATGTAGATGATTCAGGAACAATATGTAGCATGTTTGGTCAGTTATATGTAGTGGATTCAGGAATAATATGTAGCATGTTTGGTCAGTTATATGTAGTGGATTCAGGAACAATATGTAGCATGTTTGTTCAGTTATATGTAGATGATTCAGGACCAATATGTAACATGTTTGGTCAGTTATATGTAGATGATTCAGGACCAATATGTAACATGTTTGGTCAGTTATATGTAGTGGATTCAGGAACAATATGTAGCATGTTTGTTCAGTTATATGTAGATGATTCAGGACTAATATGT
>NW_013810979.1:0-500 GCF_000517525.1 Limulus polyphemus
ATTCTTTCTGAATATAACTTTACGATACACTTAATTTTAACAGTCACTCTATAACAACGCTATGTCTCATGTGGCCAACAATATTTTGTCCGCATACATTCATATACTCATTACCCCTGTTGTCCCATCACGTTGTCAACGTCTTATATGTATATACAAGACTAACACATATCTAGTAGTCTCCCGATAACTCACGAAGGTTCGAGAAAAGGACTGGCGTGATACTAGTCACGTGACCTCGCTGACGCAACACTGCCCCCTCCTTAGTATTGCTCGTCCCGAACAATAGCCACTTACATTAAACCAATAACAATAACTTAATTAAATGTACAGAATTACAAATACAAAATTGCAATTCAACAAAGTCTCTTAATTTTACGGGACGTATCTTCTTCCGTACTGGTCTCCGTCTCGTTGGCTTCTGCTTCATATGGGGTTCATCTGCCTCATCAGTAAATGTCCTATCATCGGTAACAGTCACATCAGTGGTAGTAACTTCA
>NW_013810980.1:0-501 GCF_000517525.1 Limulus polyphemus
AATATCTTTAAATCTTGTGGCTTGTTATTGACTGTACACAGTATTGTTAAATTTTGTGTCTTCTTATTGACAGTACACAGTATCGTTAAATTGTGTGGCTTGTCAGTGACAGCACACAATATCGTTAAATCTTATGGCTTCTTATTGACTGTACACAGTATTGTTAAATCTTGTGTCTTATTATTGACAATACACAGTATTGTTAAATACTGTGTCTTCTTATTGACAGTACACAGTATCGTAAAAATTGTTAAATCTTGTGTCTTCTTATTGACAGTACATATTTTTAATTTTTGTGTCTTCTTTATGATAGTACACAGTATTGTTAAATCTTGTGTCTTCTAATTGACACTACACAGTATTGTTAAATCTTGTGTCTTTTATTTGATAGTATACAGTATTGTTAAATATTGTGTCTTCTTATTGAAAGTACACAATATTGTTAAATATTGTGTCTTCTTATAGACAGTACACAGTATTGTTAAATCTTGTGTCTACTTA
>NW_013810981.1:0-1913 GCF_000517525.1 Limulus polyphemus
CATCTTCACTAAGATAAAATCTAGTTATTTAAAGTGACTCTTAATTACGTGCAAATACTCTTTGTTTACTCTAAAATAAATAATATAAGCTGTGATATTTTTCCTTCTTCATATGTTTAACACAACCTTGTTCATGTAAACTACGATAATATCTAGTTATTTAAAATGAATAATAATTAAGGGTAAATGATCTTTGTTTACTCTTAGATATAGAATATGAGCTGTAATTTTGCTCCTTCTTTATAAATTTAACGAAACCATGTTTATTTACACGAAGATAATATCTAGTTATTTAAAATGTCTCCTTATTACGTGTAAATTCTCTTTGTTTACTCTAAAATAAATAATATAAGCTGTGATCATTTACCTTCTTCAAAAGTTTAACCCAACTATGTTCATGTATAAGATAATATCTAGCCATTTAGAGTGACTCCTAATTACGTGTAAATGCAGTTTGCTTAGCATGAAATAAAGCATATAAGCTGTAATCTGGTTTCTTTTTTTGTAAGTTTAACAAAACCATGTTCATGAGGAGTCCATTTAAATAACTAGATGTTATCTTTGTATAAATTACGTGTTATTGTTTACTCTAGAATAAAGAATATAAGATGCAATCTTGTTTCTCCTTCATTAATATAACACAACTATGTCCATGTATACTAAGATAATAACTAGTTATTTAAGTGACTCTTAATTACGTATAAATAGTCTTGTTTACTATAAAATAAAGTTACAGCTTATGTCTTGTTCCTTCTTCATAACTTTAATACAAGTATGTTCACATATACTTTTTTAACATCTACCAATTTAAAATGATTCCTAATTACGTGTAAATACACATTGTTTACTATAAAACAAAGAATATAGGCTGTAATCTTGTTCCTTCTTCATAAGTTTAACCCTACCATGTTCATGCACACTAAGATAATATCTAGTTATTTAAAGTAACTCCTAATTACGTGTAAATACTCTTTGTTTCCTCTAAAATAAAGAATATAAGCTGTAATACTGTTCCTTTTCATATGTTTAACACAACCATGTTCACGTACATTAAGATTATATCTAGTTATTTAAAGTGACTCCTAATTACCAGTAAATAATCTTTGTTTATTATAATCTTAAGAATATTAATTGTAATATTGTTACTTCTTCATAAGTTTAACAAAACTGTTTCACGTAATTAGGAGTCAATTTATATAGCAAAATATTACCTTTGTGTACATGAAAAGAGTCTTTAATTTTAGAGTAAACCAGTAATATTAAATTTGCATGAAACTATGAAATTTGTATGTAACTAGGAGTCAATTTAAATAACTAGATATTATCTTATTAAACATTATTTTATTTTAGAGTAAAAAAACTATTTACACGTAATTAGGAGTTACTTTAAATAACTAGATAGTATCTCAGAATACATGAACATGGTTATGTTAAACAAATGAAGAAGAAACAAAATTACAGCTTATATTATTTTTTTTTGCATGTTCATGTAACCATTTCTATATAAATATAATGGTACTGTCTGTTGTATGTTCATTTAACTCCTTGTTTATAAATATAATGCTATTGTCTGTTGTATATCGAATATATACAAATATAATAGTAGTGTCCCATGTATGACCACGTAGCTACTTCCATATAAATATAAAATTACTGTCTTTTGCATGTCCATGTAACTGCATTGACATAAATATAAAAGTAATTTCGTTTGTATGTCCACGTAACTACTTCTATATAAATAAAGCATAAGCTGTAATCTTGTTCCTTCTTCATAAGTTTAATACAAGCATGTTCACATATACTATTATAACATCTACCAATTTAAAGTGATTCCTAATTACGTGTAAATACACTCTGTTTACTATAAAACAAAGATAATAAGCTGTAATCTTTTTTTTCTTCATAAGTTTAAC
>NW_013810982.1:0-500 GCF_000517525.1 Limulus polyphemus
TTGGATAGTAGATATAAATAACGCAAAGCCGGTCGTAGTAGTTACACTATTGAATAGTAGATATAAACAACCCCAAACCTAGCGTGGTAGTTAAATTATTGGAAAGTACATATAAATAACCCCAAGCCTGTCGTGGCAGTTACATTATTGGATAGTAGATATAAACAACTCCAAACCTGTAGTGGTAGTCACACTATTGGATAGTAGACATAAACAACGCCAAGACTGTCGTGGTAGTTACACTGTTGGATAATTTGTATAAACAATCCCAAGCCGGTCGTGGTAGTTACACTACTGGATAATATATATCAAAAAGGCCAAGCCTGTCGTGGTAGTTACACTACTGGATAATATATATAAACAATCCCAAGCCTGGTGTGGTAGTTACATTATTGGATAGTAGATATAAATAACCCCAAGCCTGGCGTGGAAGTTACAATACTGGATAATATATATAAAGAACCCCAAGCCTGGCGTGGAAGTTACACTATTGGATAATA
>NW_013810983.1:0-499 GCF_000517525.1 Limulus polyphemus
GTGTATTTATGCTACGTTCCTAGTTTTGACTAGTGTTTTTATGTTAGGTGCCTAGTTTTGACTAGTGTTTTTATGCTACGTTCCTAGTTTTGACTAGTGTTTTTATGCTACGTTCCTAGTTTTGACTTCATCCAGATTTCTCATCTTTACTTAATCTTTTAACAGGCAACGAATCAGGAAATTCCTCTTATCATCCGCAGTTGTATCAGGATTATCAATTTGTATGGTAAGTAACTAAGTCTTGTCTGTGGACTCTCTCTGTTAACTAATTTTTCCATTATTTAGGAACTGTCATGAATAGTGTATGAAAGATGAAAGTTAATTTCAATTGCTGCTTTTGTATGTTTTATATGCAGGTTTACATCATCAGGGGGTGTTTAGGGTATCTGGCTCACAGGTTGAAATCAACAATCTCAAGGATGCATTTGAGAGAGGTATCGTGTTATATTACACATCTTAAAATAAAGTAGAGAAATGTGTTATGTTACACATCTTAAAA
>NW_013810984.1:0-572 GCF_000517525.1 Limulus polyphemus
CTATGTTTATTGTAACGTTGTTCTATAGATAGAAGCTGTATACAAGTAAAGATAGATGAAGGTGTCACTTCTCTTCTTTAGACTACCAATCGCAGAAATTAAATTATGTTTTCATGTTTTATATAAGCAATGCACGGAAGAAATCAATTACAACTAATTTTGATACTTATGAATTGATAGTCAAAGAAGGTCAAAGTACGAAGACGAGTTTTCTGCTTCAAAACAATACATTGTTGTAATAGTTTGCATTTAAAATTAACAAGAACTGAATAAGTGTTTTTACTATGAATAAGTGTTAACCATCAAAAGCTATAATCCATATCTGTTTTTACGGCAGTACACATATTTTTATATGTGACACTCACCATCGAAGTTAGCAAGGTTGAAAGGCCAAAACTTTTGTAAGTTGAGTTTCTGATATGCAAAATATGAGTTATTATGTCTAGAATATCAATATGTGGATAATAATGAATAAAACCCCTATAACCCGAGCGCTTTCGAAAGGTGGACCTTTCTTCTTCAGGGGTAAACTGGGAATGGTGGTGTAATCGAACGAGTTATATATATATATA
>NW_013810985.1:0-2105 GCF_000517525.1 Limulus polyphemus
GACACAAGATTTAATTATACTGTGTACTGTCAATAAGAAGACACAAGATTTAACAATACTGTGTACTGTCAAAAAGAAGACACAACATTTAACAATACTGTATACTATCAATAAAAAGACACAAGATTTAACGATACTATTTTCTGTCAATAAGAAGACACAAGATTTAACAAACTGTGTACTCTCAATAAGAAGAAACAATATTAAAAGATAATGTGTACTGTCAGTAAGAAAACACAAGATTTAACAATAATGTGTCCTGTCAATAAGAAGACACAAGATTTAACAAAACTGTGTATTGTCAATAAGAAGACACACGATTTAACAATACTGTGTACTATCAATAAAAAGACACAAGATTTAACGATACTGTGTACTCTCAATAAAAAGACACAAGATTTAACGATACTGTTTACTGTCTATAAGAAGACACAAGATTTAAGGATACTGTGTACTTTCAATAAGAAGACACAAGAGTTAACAAAACTGTGTACTGTCAAAATAATGTGTCCTGTCAATAAGAAGACACAAGATTAACGATACTTTGTATTGTCAATAAGAAGACACACGATTTAACAATACTGTCTTTTTATTGAGAGTACACAGTATCGTAAATCTTGTGTCTTTTTATTGATAGTACACACAAGATTTAACGATACTGTTTACTGTCTAAAAGAAGACACAAGATTTAAGGATACTGTGTACTTTCAATAAGAAGACACAAGAGTTAACAAAACTGTGTACTGTCAATAAGAAGACACACGATTTAACAATACTGTGTACTATCAATAAAAAGACACAAAATTTAACGATACTGTGTACTCTCAATAAGAAGACACAAGATTTAACGATACTGTGTACTGTCAATAAGAAGACACAACACAGTATCGTTAAATCAATTCTTATGTATTCTTATTGACAGTACACAGTATCGTTAAATCGTGTGTCTTCTTATTGACAGGACACATTATTGTTAAATCTTGTGTTTTCTTACTGACAGTATACATTATCTTTGAATATTGTGTCTTCTTATTGATAAACGATACTGTGTACTGTCAATAAGAAGACACAAGATTTAACAATACTGTGTACTGTCAATAAGAAGACACAAGATTTAACTATACTGTGTACTGTCAATAAGAAGACACAAGATTTAATGACAGTACTTATTATCTTTGAATATTGTGTCTTCTTATTGATAGTACACAGTATTTTTAAATCTTGTGTCTTCTTATTGACAGTACACAGTATCGTTAATTCTTATGTCATCTTATTGACAGTACACAGTATCGTTAAATCGTGTGTCTTCTTATTGACAGTACACAGTATCGTTATATCTTGTGTCTTCTTATTGACAGTACACAGTATTGTTAAATCTTGTGTGTTCTTATTGACAGTACACAGTATCGTTAAATCTTGTGTCTTCTTAATGACAGTACACAGTATCGTTAAATATTGTGTCTTCTTGTTGACAGTACACAGTATCGTTATATCTTAGTAAGAAAACTAAAGATTTATCAATAATGTGTCCTGTCAATAAGAAGACACACGATTTAACGATACTGTGTACTGTCAATAAGAAGACATAAGAATTAACGATACTGTGTACTGTCAATAAGAAGACACAAGATTTAACAATACTGTGTACTGTCAATAAGAAGACACAATATTAAAGATAATGTGTACTGTCAGTAAGAAGACAAGATTTAACAATACTGTGTACTGTCAATAAGAACACACAATATTCAACGATAATGTGTACTGTCAATAAAAAGACACAAGATTTAACGATACTGTGTACTGTCAATAAGAAAACACAAGATTTAACGATACTGTGTACTGTCAATAAGAAGACACAAGATATAACGATACTGTGTACTGTCAACAAGAAGACACAAGATTTAACGATACTGTGTACTGTCATTAAGAAGTCACAAGATTTAACGATACTGTGTACTGTCAATAAAAAGACACAAAATTTAACGATACTGTGTACTGTCAATAAGAAAACACAAGATTTAACGATACTGTGTACTGTCAATAAGAAGACACAAGATTTAACGATACTGTGTACTGTCAATAAGAAGACACAAGATATAACGATA
>NW_013810986.1:0-500 GCF_000517525.1 Limulus polyphemus
CTGCTAATAACGTTGAATTAGTTGCACACTATAGTCATACATAGTAAATGCTACGCCAATACTATTACACATTGCATGTGCAGCGATAGGTAATCCAACCCGGTATTACGTGAGGCTTTAATACAATGGTCAGTAAATATATGTACACGTTGAATCAAACAATTAAAAGTACAATACTGAACTTTTTATTCTACTTTTATTACTGCATAGTAAACCATTAGAGAAATAATATAGTTTAAACATTAGCTATTAAACATTAATCATTTAATTAATTAATGAGGAAAGTGACACCCGAAGTGCTACAGAGATGTTTTTTTTCCTTATTTGCCTATTTAAACTTTCTTTAACAATACGAACTCTCTATGGCAAAGTTTACAGAATCATATTCTTAAAAAAAGGGTAGTTGTCTAATGTCATTAATACTCTCTCTACTTCATCAGGAAATGTCCTATCATCGGTAACAGTCACATCAGTGGTAGTAACTTCATCAAGAGCTTCAC
>NW_013810987.1:0-500 GCF_000517525.1 Limulus polyphemus
ACGAATGAAGTAACTAGAAACAGTCCTTTACGAATGAAGTAATTAGAAACAGTCCTTTACGAATGAAGTAATTAGAAACAGTCCTTTACGAATGAAGTAACTAGAAACAGTCCTTTACGAATGAAGTAATTAGAAACATTCCTTTACGAATGAAGTAATTAGAAACATTCCTTTACGAATGAAGTAACTAGAAACAGTCCTTTACGAAGGAACGATAAAGTCGGGTCTATCTAATCCACAAAAAAGTTTTGCTAACAAAGCAATAATACATCATACTCTTTGTATTCAGAAGCATTATTTTAATTATAAATTGTTTCTGAAATAATTGATAAGAGCAGTTTTTCTACTAAGGTTTTGGGTGTTGTAGCCTTCGCCATCATTATGAGCTCTAATACACCGAGTAGGCCCGGCATGGCCAAGTGGTTAGGGCGCTCGACTCGCAATCTGAGGGTCGCGGGTTCGAATCCCCGTCACGCTAAACATGCTCGCCCTTTCAGCCG
>NW_013810988.1:0-492 GCF_000517525.1 Limulus polyphemus
AGCATGTTTGAAATTATTGCAAATGGTCTGTCAACCTTTCATCTCTATATTTTGGAAGCCACCTTTATTAAAACACATAAACCTGTCCTTTGCCGCCAAAAATAAATTCCTATACCAATCTACACATCCATCAGTCTGTGACATTTCCTGATTGGCTAAAGGACATGCCAATCAATGATTACCTTTCCGGCTTACGTTGATCTGACTCATTTTATAAGCTGTACTATTTCCTCTCAGCTCTTCCCAACGCTTGTGAATTCATCATTAAGAAAATTAACAAACTTTCACTCATGTAAGCATTCAATTCTTAAAAGTCTTGGCCACTTAATTATATTTATGAAGTGGGGTGAAGAGAAGCGGAAGTTTCTGACCGCCCGGAGTTATATTTACTTTTAACATAAATTCCTACCGTGATGGATTGGATAGACCATTTTCCAGACGGTTCTACTATGATTAGTGTCTGGCGAAAAGCTTCAGCAGATATTTCTTTTG
>NW_013810989.1:0-498 GCF_000517525.1 Limulus polyphemus
CAGCTGTAAGTTCATGAATGCTATTATTATAGTTTCCTCGGTGGGTCAGTTGTAAGTTTATGAATCTTCAACGCTAAAATTCGATTCCCCACGGCGAACAGAGTGCAGATACCCATTGTGTGGCTTTGTGCTAAAACAATCAATATTATTATTATAAATTATAATTGTTTATTTGTTTGTAGTTAATCGCAAAGCTATACAATGGATTACTTGTGCTGTGCCCACAACGAGTATCGAAACCTAGTTTTTAGCGTTATAAGTCCGCAGACTTGCCGCTGTGCCACTGTGTATGTGTGGGGGCAATAAATGATAAACTTTTAGATGTTTATATTGCTCACAGAAACTGGTTAACGTAAATTATACATGCATAAGGCTGCCATTTGCCTCCGTTAGTCGTCGAGGCCTTCTACAGAAAAGACGTATGCTTGTTTGTTTGTTTTTGAATTTTGCGCAAAGCTGCACGAGGGCTATCTGCGCTAGCCGTTCCTAATTTAGCAG
>NW_013810990.1:0-500 GCF_000517525.1 Limulus polyphemus
AAGGCTGACTTCAGTAGATTTCTTATCATAAGATAACTTCATCGAATCAGCAGACGTTTTCAAGTTTGAACACACTTGATGGTGAATATCATCCATCCTTTCCGATAATACTTTCACAAACTTTGACATATTCTCAGGCAACTCTTCATAAGGTGGCCTCCCTTATGCTTGGGTCCTCTTTTTGCACTACATGTACTGCATGTCCTGCACCATTCTTCCACATCTCGCCTCATACCTATCCAGTAAAATCTTTGTCGTAGGTGACTCAATGTATTCTTAATTCCGAGATGTCATCCTGTTAAACTATCATGGGGTTGACGCAACACAACTTCCGTAACTTCCCCTGTATAACTGTTTGCCAAGTCGTCACTTTCCCATCTGTAGTTTCCCATCTCCGAACAAGAATACCATTTTCAAGCTTCAATTGGTCCCATTGTGCCCAATAGTGCTTTTTCACAGGGCTTAGACTAGACAACTTCTCCCAAGCAGGGTGCAAAACA
>NW_013810991.1:0-499 GCF_000517525.1 Limulus polyphemus
CTAGGAAACTTCAACACAAGGAAGATGCCATGATAGGAAAGGCTGCTACCCAGAAAGGTTGTTGGAACTGTCAAGAGCAAGGACATATGAGGAGCCAGTGTAAGAAGAATACCACCAATAAGTCAGTAGTGGTTGGTGCTGAGGGACGCCCACCAACCTCCATCGTGAAAGTCCCAACAGCTAAGTGTAAAATGGCAAGCACATATGGTGTCTACGTTACAGGAAAGCTGGATGGCCAAAGGTGCAACTTTGTCATAGATTCTGCGTCTCAGCAAACCCTTGTGAGTATCAAGGCATACCAGAAGCTGAACAGAAGCTCTGTGGTGTGACAGGACATTATGCAAGGGTCTGGGGACCAGTGTGAGTAACTATTGAGCTCATGGGCATGAAGAACAGACAGAAAGTATACTTGGCTGACATTGAAGACCAATGCATATTATGATTGGACTATTTACTACCGAGGAAGTGTGTAGTTAATTTCGATAAAATGACGATTGGG
>NW_013810992.1:0-499 GCF_000517525.1 Limulus polyphemus
TTCCTTATATAAATTAAGTATAGCAAAAATGTTCAAAGATACATAAAATCAGTCAAAGTTTATCCAGTATACCTTCATTTTTTAATTAAAATTGTATTCTAATTATACTTTGTCTTGTTATTATAGCAATGCAATATATTCCATAATATTTCATAATTTATTACTTCTTATTTAAATTATTAAATTTTTCTTTTGTTATTCTTAGTAATAGTTTTTACGGTTTCACAATTCTAACTGACTTTATACAACCACTACCTACTTCTGCCTTTTTACCTTTATCTAATTAAAGTGCGACAAAATATTTAAGAAATATTTTTCGAAAAATAATCTTTTTTATGTTTTACATTACATGCCCCCTCCCCCTAAAGGAAAACATGAAAATATGATTGTTTTAGAATTTAAAATTTTCTCAAAATATATTAATTTAAAATGTTTGCTGGCATTTAGTGGGCTTGTTTCAGAACATCTAGCATGGAATTTATGTTACTTTGTTTGTTTG
>NW_013810993.1:0-1181 GCF_000517525.1 Limulus polyphemus
AAGCGCTCGAGTTTTGGGTCTTATTTTAAATTTATTACACTTTATATGTGATCCTTTGTGCTAACTCCTTTATCAAAATTGCCTTGTGTTGTTTAATACTATCTAATCTTATTTAACCCATTGTCAGTTCTTGTTTGATATCATTTTTTACTCCAATTTTTATCGTGTTAAGATATTTTGTGTTCACTCGCAGATGGGAGCAGTTACACTATATTTGCCCCTGCAGATGAGGCTTTCCAGAATCTTCCTCCAGTAGTGAGTGATATCCTGAAGTCAAACGTTACGCTATTAAGACGTAAGTTTTTACACTGTGTTGAAACAACTCATTGTCCATCCCACCAATAGAAATATCAGTAACATTTGTTGTTAGTTATCCTGAGTGTTATCTCTTAGTAACAATAAAGACAGCTTTGATATATGGAAACATCTGTTAGCTGAGTTCTTGCACAGATCTTAAAATATAACGTTGATAAACGGAAACATCGGCACATTTAGATCTTGAAAGTCGAGTTGTTCAAAACTTGAAAATAGCATTGATAACTGGACCAATTGTTGGTTGAGATGTTGGTCCAGTTATCAACACTATTTTCAAGAACTCAGCTAACAGATGGTTCCGTATTTCAAAGAAAAAATAATTGTTAGGGGATGTTAGTTTGAGTCAGCTGGTTTCAGGATCGTTGCAAAGATGTTCTTTTGACTAAATGAGTTCTTTTTTCATGATTGTATAAGTATTCTAATGACGTATTTGATCTTAGGTTTGTCAGAGGAATGTTATTCTGAGTCAAGCGCAGAATAACACTCCCTGAAAAAATCTTAAAATCAAATCATTCGCTTGACTGAGAATAACACCCCCTGAAAAAATCTTAAAATCAAATCATTAAGTCAAGCGAATGATTTGATTTTAAGATTTTTTCAGGGGGATATTATTCTGAGTCAAGAGAATGATTTGATTTTAAGATTTTTTCAGGGGGGTGTTATTCTCAGTCAAGAGAATGATTTGATTTTAAGATTTTTTCAGGGGGATATTATTCTGAGTCAAGAGAATGATTTGATTTTAAGATTTTTTCAGGGGGGTGTTATTCTCAGAACCTGTTGTAATTAACAGATGTTTTATTGTTCTCTGGTATGACAGTTCTTTAGAACCTGTGTAATCAACAGATGTTTTATTGTTCTCTGGTATG
>NW_013810994.1:0-495 GCF_000517525.1 Limulus polyphemus
TGTTGGAGACTTTCTTCCTGTTTCCTTTCTTCTTCCAGTTGCCACTGCTGTAGTCTCTCTTCTTGTTTATTTTCTCGTTCTTTTTGTTTCTTTTCGTTTTCCTCCAACAGCTGTTGTAATATCTCTTCTTGTTTCTTTACTTTTTCCTCCAACAACTGCTGTAATCTCTCTTGTTTATTTTCTCGTTCTTCTTGTTTCTTTTCGTTTTCCTCCAACAGCTGTTGTAATATCTCTTCTTGTTTCTTTACTTTTTCCTCCAACAACTGCTGTAATCTCTCTTGTTTATTTTCTCGTTCTTCTTGTTTCTTTTCGTTTTCCTCCAACAGCTGTTGTAATATCTCTTCTTGTTTCTTTACTTTTTCCTCCAACAACTGCTGTAATCTCTCTTGTTTATTTTGCTGTTCAAGCTGCCACTGTTGCAGGTTTTCTTGCCACTGTTGTAATCGCTCTTCTTGTTTCTTTTCTTGTTCTTCTTGTTTCTTTTCTTTCTCCTCC
>NW_013810995.1:0-1200 GCF_000517525.1 Limulus polyphemus
CCATATGCTTTTGAGTGTATTAAGCATGTTGGAAAGCGGAAGACGTTTTGTTAGTTGTCATATGCTTTTGAATGTAGTAGGCATGATGGAAAGTGGTAGATTTATGTCTGTAGCCATATGCTTTTGAGTGTAGCAATCATGATGGAAAGTGGGAGACCTTATGTTAGTAGTCATATGCTTTTGAATGTAGCAAGCATGATGGTAAGTGGTGGACTTATGTAACTAGTCACATGCTTTTGAATGTAGCAAGCATAATGGAAAGTGATAGACCTTATTTAAGTAGTCATGCGCTATTGAATGTAGCAAGCATGATGGTAAGTGCTAGACCGTAGATTAGTAGTCATATGCTTTTGAATGTAGTGAGCATGATGGAAAGTGGTAGACCTTATGTAAGTAGTCATATAATTTTGAATTTAGCAAGCATGATGGAAAGTGGTAGACCTTATGTAAGTAGTAATACGCTTTTGAATGTAGCAAGCATGAAGGTAAGTGGTAGAATTTTCACTACATTCAAAAGCATACGACTACTATCTTCATAAGGTCTCCCACTTTCCATCATGATTGCTACACTCAAAAGCATATGGCTACTTACATAAATCTACCACTTTCCATCATGCACATTCAAAAGCATATGACTACTAAGTGGTGGACCTTATGTAAGTAGTAATACGCTTTTGAATGTAGCAAACCTGATGGAAAGTGGTAGACCTTATGTTAGTAGTCATATGCTTTTGAATGTAGCAAGCATGGTTGAAAGTCGTAGACTTTATGTAAAAAGTCATATGCTTTTGAGTGTAGCAAGCATGATAGAAAGTAGTAGATATTATGTAAGTAGTCATATAATTTTGAATGTCGCAAGCATGATGGAAAGTGGTAGACCTTATGTAAGTAGTAATACGCTTTTGAATGTAGCAACCATGATGGTAAGTGTTAGACTTTATGTTAGTAGTCATATGCTTTTGAATGTAGCAAGCATGATGGGAAGTGGTAGACTTTATGTAAGTAGTAATACGCTTTTGAATGTAGCAAACCTGATGGAAAGTGGTAGACCTTATGTTAGTAATCATATGCTTTTGAATGTAGCAAGCATGGTTGAAAGTCGTAGACTTTATGTAAGTAGACATACGCTTTTGAATGTAGCAAGCATGATGGTAAGTGGTAGATCTTAAGATAGTAGTCATGTGCTTTTGAATGTAGTAA
>NW_013810996.1:0-499 GCF_000517525.1 Limulus polyphemus
CAGCGTCATTTGTTCTGTTGTTCATTTCGTCCCAACTGAAATGTCCTGGACAGTGATAACGCCTTTGGCTTACCTCGCCGACCACATTTTATTTGTAAAGTCACGTCTGAGAAACGATCCACTATGTCATATGGGCCTTCCCACGGAGAAGATAACTTAGGAGACTTCCCTTTGGTCTTCATGGGATTCTACAACCACAGTCTTAATTTTACAGCACGTATCTTCCGTACCGGTCTCTGTCTCATTGGCTTCTGCTTCACGTGGGGTTCATCTACTCCATCAAGAAATAGCCCATTATCGGTAACAGTCACATCAGTGGTAGTAACTTCAATAATGGCTTCAATGTTTCCCTTCTCAAAACTGGGTAGTTTTTCTTTGACAGTGGCTTTTTCAGGTGACATGTCTTCAGCAGCGTCATTTGTTCCGTTATTCACTTCGTTACATCTGAAATGTCCTGGCTTACCTCGCTGACCACATTTTGTTGAAAAGTACGTCTATG
>NW_013810997.1:0-499 GCF_000517525.1 Limulus polyphemus
GAAAATTACTCTAATTCCATAAAGTGATGGCACACGATGAGACACACATTCGGCATGTAATGCTATTTGAATTCAAGAAGGGAAACAACGCCTCTGTAGCCACAAAGAATATCAAAGAAGTTTATGGAAATGTTTGGAACGTTCGTAGGTGTCAACAATGGTTCAGCAAATTTCGTTCAGGTAACTTTAGCCTTAAAAACTGTGATGGCAGGAGCCGACATGTTGGAATTGATATTGATGCTCTGAAGACGCTTGTTGAGTCTAAACCCAAGGCAACATACTCGTGAAATAGCCCTGAAATTGCATGCCTCTCATGAAACAATACATAAACATCTAAGGAATATGGGCAAAACTTAAAGAAGGTGTTTTGGTGCCTCACGAACTCTCCGATAATCCTCGTTTCCAACGTGCGAACGTTGCTTCGTCTCTTCTGGCGCGCAATGCACGTGACCATTTTCGACAGAATTGTCACCGGTGATGAAAATGGATTCTCTATGCG
>NW_013810998.1:0-749 GCF_000517525.1 Limulus polyphemus
TATTGGTGTTGATAATCTTAGTCTTGGAGGATAACTAGATCATGTTTGATTGATATTGGTGTGGATAATCTTAGTCTTGGAGGATAATTAGACCATGTTTGATTGCTATTCGTGTGGATAATCTTAATCTTGGAGGAATAACTAAACCATGTTTGATTGCTATTGGTGTTGATAATCTTAGTCTTGGAGGATAACTAAACCATGTTTGATTGCTATTGGTGTGGATAATCTTAGTCTTGGAGGATAACTAAACCATATTTGATTGCTATTGGTGTTGATAATCTTAGTCTTGGTGGATAACTAGATCATGTTTGATTGATATTGGTGTGGATAATCTTAGTCTTGGAGGATAATTAAACCATGTTTGATTGCTATTCGTGTGGATAATCTTAATCTTGGAGGAATAACTAAACCATGTTTGATTGCTATTGGTGTTGATAATCTTAATCTTGGAGAATAACTAAAACATGTTTAATTGTTATTGGTGTTGATGATCTTAATCTTGGAGGATAACTAAACCATGTTTGATCGCTATTGGTGTTGATAACCTTAATCTTGGAGGATAATTAAACCATGTTTAATTGCTATTGGTGTTGATAACCTTAATCTTGGAGGATAACTAAACCATGTTTAATTGCTATTGGTGTTGATAATCTTAGTCTTGGAGGATAACTAAACCATGTTTGATTGCTATTGGTGTTGATAATCTTAGTCTTGGAGGATAACTAAACCATGATTGGTTGCTATTG
>NW_013810999.1:0-494 GCF_000517525.1 Limulus polyphemus
AAATGGTCCGCACACTAATTATCTTGTGCTACAACATGCTTAGAACTCAAGGTCCTCTCGAATTGTCAGGCTTTGTTAGAGGATGGATAGTTGGTCAAGCAGATGGTGGAATAAGTCAGCGGCAAATTTCGCAAAATTTGGGAATCCCGCTTTCGACAGTCAACAGAATCATCGTGCAGTTCAGGAAACTCGGCAAGGAAACAACTGAGCAGCGTCCGGGTCGTCCTGGTCCATCGGAGAGGACAAAAAGGGCTGTCAAGAGGAGCATCGAAATAGATCCCAGATTAACGACTGCAGAAGTGGCCAAAGTTGGTGGGATGAGCCCAAAATCTGTTCAACTGATTCTTCACAGATTGGGTTATCGTTGCAGAGCAGCTACACGGAAGCCCTTATTAAGACCTGCTAACATAGTCAGACGAAAGAAGTGGCAAGTGATCTGATGGTCAAGCCTCTGGACTTTTGGAAGACCGTATTGTTCTCAGCCGAATCAAGAT
>NW_013811000.1:0-500 GCF_000517525.1 Limulus polyphemus
AGCCTGATGTGGCTTTGCTATAAGAAAACACACATTGTTATAAATCAACTGAGATTGATAATAAATTCAATTAGCTCATTAGATGGGTGTATTTATCACGTTTCCTGGGGGGAGGTGTATCAGTTTAAGAAGTCAGGACCTTTATGATTTGCTGTTTATTTTAATGATGTTGACACCTACACAAGCTATAAAGTGTACATATTTGCTGATGACAATAAGAACATGAGAAAGTTAATCCTAAACAGACTTAGAATCATACTCAGAGTACAAGTCTTTAATAATGTAGAACAATGATGCCTAAAGCTGGAGTGCTGCATGTAGTTATAGTCTCCAAGTTCAATCTGGAGCATTAAATGTAGTTATAGTCTCCAGGTACAATCTGGAGCATTAAATGTAGTTATAGTCTCCAGGTACAATCTGGAGCATTAAATGTAGTTATTGTCTCCAGGTATAATCTGGAGCATTAAATGTAGTTATAGTCTCCAGGTATAATCTGGAGC
>NW_013811001.1:0-501 GCF_000517525.1 Limulus polyphemus
GGTGGCTTCTTCAGGTGGCACGTCTTCAGCAGCGTCATTTGTTCTGTTGTCCACTTCATCCCAACTGAAATGTCTTGGACCGTGATAACGCCAAAGCCTTTTGGCATGCGCCACTTTTGGTTTACCTCGCCGACCACATTTTATCCGGAAAGTCACGTCTGAGAGACGATCCACTATGTCATATCGGCCTTCCCATGGAGAAGACAACTTAGGAGACTTCCCTTTTGTCTTCCTGGGATTATACAACCCTACCTTGTCGCCGGGTACAAAGCAGACTTCAGTAGATCTCTAATCATAAGAAAGCTTCATCGAATCAGCAGACGTTTTCAAGTTTGGACGCACTTGATGTTGAATATCATCCATCCTTTCCGATAACACTTTCACAAACTTTGACACATTCTCAGGCAACTCTTCATAAGGTGGGCATCCCTTACTCTTGGGTCCCCTTTTAGCACTACATGTACTGCATGTCCTGCACCATTCTTCCACATCTCGTCTCAT
>NW_013811002.1:0-500 GCF_000517525.1 Limulus polyphemus
ACAAATGGAAAACATTAACAAATTTCAAAGTAAATTAAATACATTAAAGGATGATTTATTGTCTTTTACACAAGGATGATACATTAACCATCGATTTAATCAGCCACAGACAATGGCAAGCCCCTTCCAGACCCCACAGCTAAACCCTAATGCAGACATCTTCAGTCCTGCGAGAAGTCACATTCCAGACATCAGTGTCAGCAAAGAGGTGATCTAGTACGAAGGAAGCCACGGGAATTCAATGGGAAGGCACCGTGTGAAGCATATAGAGCACACTTTGAGCTCCTGGCAAAGATGAATGGATGGACAGAGAAGCAGAAAGCAATGCACCTGGCAACAAGCCTGAAGGGACAACCACTGGAAATAATTTGACAGTTGTCAGCATACGACAGGCAGGACTATAGAGCACTGGTAGCTGCTCTAGAACTCAGGTATGGAACTCAAAATCAGTCTGAAGTCTGCAGGAGTAGGTTTAGGACAATGCTGGCAACTTCAATACA
>NW_013811003.1:0-500 GCF_000517525.1 Limulus polyphemus
TGGAAGTTCTGTGTTCATTCTGGAAGTTCATTAGTCACGTACACTGTCTGTTAATTCTTTAACCACTGCTAATAACGGTTAAACCAAATTAAGTTGTCTAAATCTAGGCATAAACATTTTACCAATTCACATAAAGAATGATTCTAAATTTCACAAGCCGAGCGAAGTGGAAAAACAGTCTGAGCACCCCTGATTACCTGGTTATTTTAGTCTTATTGCTACCTCAGTATCCATGAGTTAATTGCATTTTACTGAATATATATGTATGAATGTTGTATATTTATCAATTTCAATGAAATGAAATGTTTGAATCACGGAACTGTAAAATATATATTTTAAAGTGTTGTCATGTAGGAACAAATTGATCTATAATAATAAAATTATATGTCTGTGGGTCTCTGCGTGTGACTGCCATAACTCCAAGAGGAAATAACTTAGAAACCTGAAATTTTGCACCCATACTAAGTGGACTCTGTGGGCGTGCTCCTGGGTATTGTTAG
>NW_013811004.1:0-499 GCF_000517525.1 Limulus polyphemus
GATGATCACCGTTTCCAAAGTGTGAATGTTGCTTCGTCTCTTTTGGCGCATAATGCGCGTCAACCATTTTTGGACAGAATTGTCACCAGTGATGAAAAATGGATTCTCTATGCGAATATTAAACACCAAAAACAATGGCTCAGTCCTAGACAAAAAACACTTCTGACCCCAAAACCTGGACTCCATCTGCAGAAAGTGATGCTTTGTGTTTGGTGGGACATCAAAGGAGTAATTCATTTCAAACTCCTCAATTCATAGTGAACTGTCAATGCAGAGATCTATAATCGGCAACTGGAACGTTTAAATCAAGCTCTTCATCAGAAATGCCCTTCACTCGTTAATTGGAAAGGTGTTTTTCTTCTCCATGACAATGCACGTCCACAAGATTATGGAGTTGGGTTGGTAAGTTCTCCCCCACCCACGATATTCTACAGATATGGCACTATCAGATTACCATCTTTTTCGTTCGCTACAACACCATCTTAATGGGAATATGTAT
>NW_013811005.1:0-499 GCF_000517525.1 Limulus polyphemus
AATAAATGTAAGATAATGCATGTGGGTTATCATAATTTGGATGGGAATAACCTTAATAGTATTATGATAGTATTATTTGGTGTAATAGTCGATCAGTCTCTAAAGCCATCCAAGTAGTGTGCTGTTGCTAGTGGTAGGTAAAATAGGATTTTAGGTTGTATCTATAGGAATGTTGAATACAAGTCTAAAGAGGTTATACTTTCATTGTACAGGTCACTGGTTAAGCCACATTTGGAATATTGTGTTCAGTCTTGGGCTCCTTACAATATAAAGGACATTGAATTGTTGGAAAGGGTTCAGAGGAGGGTTACTAGAATAGTGCCTGGGATGGAGGGGTTGTCATACGACGAGAGACTGAAATCTCTCAAATTGTTTTCTCTTGAAAAAGAAGAGTTAGGGGGAATCTGATTGAGGTGTTTAAGATTGTAAAGGGAATTGATAATGTTGATGTATCATCTTTTTTATATTTAACAATGAGAATAGTGGGACTAGAGAATAC
>NW_013811006.1:0-499 GCF_000517525.1 Limulus polyphemus
AGGAGTTCGAAATGAATTACTCCTTTTATGTCCCACCAAATGTAAAACATCACTTTCTGCGGATGGAGTCCAGGTTTTGGGATTGGAAGTGGTTTTTAATCTACGACTGAGCCATTGTTTTTGGCGTTTAATATTCGCATAGAGAATCCATTTTCCATCACCGGTGACAATTCTGTCCAAAAATGGTTCACGCGCATTACGCTCCAGAAGAGACAAGCAACGTTCACACGTTGGAAACGATTATCATTGGACAGTTCGTGAGGCACCCAAACACCATTTTTATGGCGTTTTCCCATATTCCTTAGATTTTTTACGTATTGTTTCATGAGAGACATGCAGTTTCAGGGTCATTTCACCAGTGTGTTGCCTTGGGTTAGACTCAACATGCGTCTTCTGAGTATCAATATAAATTCCAACACGTCGGCCCCTGCCATCACATTTTTTAAGGCTAAAGTCACCTGAACGAAATTTGCTGAACCATCGTTGACACTTAAGAACG
>NW_013811007.1:0-500 GCF_000517525.1 Limulus polyphemus
AGCAAAAAACGTGTCGATGTCCTCTTTAACAGCTTCCATGTTTGCATACGTTTTCCCACTAAGATGGCGTTGTAGCGAAAGAAAAAGATGGTAATATGATGTTCCCATATCTGGAGAAATGGTAGGTGGGGGAGAACTTCCCAACCCAACTCCATAATCTCGTGTTTCGTCAAACGTGCCACACGTGGACGTGCATTGTTGTGGAGAAGAACACCTTACCGATTGACGATTGAAGGGCGTTTCTGATGAAGGGCTTGATTTAAACGTTCCAGTTGCTGACTGTAGATATCTGCATTGACAGTTTGCTGTGGATTGAGGAGTTCGAACTGAATTACTCCTTTGATGTCCCACAAAATGCAAAACATCACTTTCTGTGGATGGAGTCCAGGTTTTGGGGTTGGAAGTTGTTTTTGTCTAGGACTTAGTTATTGATTTTGGCGTTTAATATTTGCATAGAGAATCCATTTTTTATCACCGGTGACAATTCTGTCCAAAAATGG
>NW_013811008.1:0-499 GCF_000517525.1 Limulus polyphemus
AAATCACAGCGACTCACAATACTAGCTCGAAACAGAGTCGTAAGTTACCCGGAATTCTCTTCATTCAATCCGCAGGCTTTCACTACCAGGCTTATATACTTAAAAGAGGGCGTCTCGAACAAACTCGGATTCCCCGATAATTCATGATCGTTCGAGGAATTCATCACGTGTTAAAAGCATCACGTGACTTCCGTTGTCCTAACAGTATACACTTCTCCATTCTGATCTTGTGTTAACATTTACATTTTGTTGATAGCCATTAAAATGTAACAAGTTTTGATAGTCATTGACCAGATTACTATTTTCACCATTTCTTCTTTATTATTGATATTTGTATCACCAAGATATACTATATGTTTATAGTTTTTTAATTCATTTAGCAATTTTTCCAAATTTAAAATATAAATGTTACAATTGAAATTTGGAGGTCTGTAATTAGGAATTATTAAAACTTTATAATCATTTACCTCAACAATAAATGATAATATTTCGGCGTCTT
>NW_013811009.1:0-500 GCF_000517525.1 Limulus polyphemus
AACCTTAACAGTATTACGAAGGAACGGGATCTTGGTGTAATAGCCGATCAGTTTCTAAAGCCATCCAAGCAAAGTGCTGTTGCTAGTGGTGAGGCATATAGAATTTTAGGTTGTATCTACAGAAATATTGAATACAAGTCTAAAAAGGTTATAATTTCATTGCATAGATCACATTTGGAATATTGTGTTCAGTCTTGGGCTTCTTACCTTAGGAAAGACATTGAATTGCTGGAAAGGGTTCAGAGAAGGATTACTAGAATGGTGCAAGGAATGGAGGGTTTGTTATATGGGGATCTGATTGAGGTGTTTAAAATTGTAAAGAGAATTGATAGTGTTGATGCATCATGTTTTTTCATACTTAACAGTGAGAATATTAGAACAAGGGAACACAACTATAAATTATGGCAAAGTAGGAGTCGTCTTCAGCTAAGACAGTTTTATTTTCCTAATAGGGTGGTTGGTCTCTGGAATGGGTTGCCTTCAGATGCTGTGGATGGAAT
>NW_013811010.1:0-500 GCF_000517525.1 Limulus polyphemus
TAGGCTTGTAAAAAGAATTATCTCTGTAGGTGTGGGAGATAAGTTATCAAATTGGATAGAAGAGTGGCTTGATGGAAGAAAGCAGAGGGTTGTTAGAAATGGATTTCATTCAAACTGGATTAATGTCACAAGCAGGGTACCTCAGGGGTCAGTCTTAGGACCTTTGCCTTTTGATTTACATCAGTGACATGGGTGAAGGAATTGTCAATAAAGTACTTAAATTTGCAGATGATATTAAGGTCTTGAGTGTTGCTAGCTGTGAAGAGGATGCTGGTGATTTACAAAAGGATTTAGATCATATAGGTAGTTGGGCAAATAAGTGGCAGATGGGTTTTAATTATAATACATGCAAATAATGCATGTGGGTTATAATAATTTGAACTATAAGTATAATTTGGATGGGAATAACCTTAACAGTGTTATGAATGAAAGAGATCTTGGTGTAATAGATGATCAGTCTCTAAAGCCATCCAAGCAATGTGTTGTTGCTAGTGGTAGGG
>NW_013811011.1:0-929 GCF_000517525.1 Limulus polyphemus
AAGTGAGGGTGGTAGTAGTGGTAGCTATACGCTAGTGATTCGTATAATTTTTTGTTCATCTTATAAATACGGAACGCCATATATATACTGCTGCTATATAAATCGCCAATTCCACTTTTCTGCATTTGGCAGCTATATTGCCCAATGACGTAATTTCCGGTAGCATAACTTGTTGCTTTAATAAAATAGTCAACTTTGCCCCTTATTTTCACAGTATACAACAAACTTCTGTGATTTTTTACTACAATAAAAAAATGAATACTCTTGTATGATCTAACTAACTTTGTCGTACTAGTACTTTCATAGTTGAAAATAAACGAAAAAAATTCTTATAAAATTAAGCAGCAATTTATAAGATGAACTAACCTGGTGAAAATATTCGGCCTGCGTTTATGAATAAGTAAGCTTCTGATAAGGAGCCTTTGCTAATTACTGCTCCATGTTAAGGAGTTAAAATTAATTGAATAGACGACCACGTCACACTCACTTAAGGTGTGTTTCAGTAGACTTGATTTATTGGACGTTTATAAATTTGTACATTCTCACACTCGCGTCATCAGTTTTCTTGTTGTAGAACCGATGAAACCTTGCTTGCAACAAGAACAGTTAAGATCATAAATTATATTTGATGTTTTCAATGGAGAAATGCGATTTTTATATTTAAAGAAAGATTGTAGATGACAACCTGGTTTAAAAATGCATCTCAGTTGTACATGCAGATACACTGTATGGAGTGAAGTACAGAGCGTATTTGTTTTTAGCGTACAAAGAATATTTACCAATACATGACAATATTAAACAGACTGAACACATAGGACCTGAATACGTTGACAGTTTACTAAAATTTCGTTTGTTCTACTAGTCACAAGTTATTCGATCTGGTCAATAAATAGGAAACTATTCTTCTTGATGTTGTCAAACTCTTTATG
>NW_013811012.1:0-500 GCF_000517525.1 Limulus polyphemus
AGCTGATTCAAAGTTACAGCCTTGATCCGAATGCAGTTCGTATGGTATTCCAAATCTGAAGAAGAAATCACTAATAGCCAAAGCTACACTTGTAGCTTCCTGATTTGGTATTGCATATGCCTCAGGCCACTTGGTGAAATAATCCATCACCACACAAATGTACCTGTTTCCAGCACGAGTTTGGGGCAAAGGACCTGCAATGTTAATGGCTACTCTTTCCATTGGTGCACCAACTTGATATAACTTCATTGGAGCACGTCCCTTATGCTAGGGTCCCCCTTTTAGTACAACAGGTACTGCATGTCCTGCACCATTCTTCCACATCTTGCCTCATACCTATTCAGTAAAATCTCTGCAGTAGGTGACTCAATGTCTTCTTAACTCCGAGATGTCATCCTATTAAACTATCATGGGATTGACGCAGCACAACTTCCCATAACTTTCTGGGTATAACTGTTTGCCAAGTCGTCAGTTTCCAATCTGTAGTTTCCCATCTCCGG
>NW_013811013.1:0-498 GCF_000517525.1 Limulus polyphemus
ACTAAATCCAAAGCATCACTTTCTGCAGATGGAGTCCAGGTTTTGGGTCGGAAGTGGTTTTTGTCTAGGACTGAACCATTGTTTTTGGCGTTTAATATTCGCATAGAGAATCAATTTTTTCATCACCGGTGACAATTCTGTCCAAAAATAACTGAAGAGACGAAGCAACGTTCACATCGGAGAGTTTGTGAGGCACCCAAACACCTTATTTATGGAGTTTCCCCATATTCTTTATATGTTTACATATTGTTTCATGAGAGACATGCAATTTCAGAGTCATTTCACGAGTGTATTGCCTTGGGTTAAACTCAACAAGCGTCAATATCAATTCCAACAAGTTGGCCCCTGCCATCACAATTTTTAAGGCTAAAGTCACCTGAACGAAATTTGCTGAGCCATCGTTGACACTTACGAACGTTCAAAACATTTCCATAAACTTCTTTGATATTCTTTATGGCTAGAGAGGCATTGTTTTCCTTCTTGTATTCAAACAGCATT
>NW_013811014.1:0-744 GCF_000517525.1 Limulus polyphemus
AGTGGCAGAATTGCATGAAAATTTTAAAAGATGTATCTGAATATACATGACTAAAGATATTTTCTATACGAATTATGTAATAGTGAAATTAGTAGCTTTTCCATTACGTTAAACATATCTATAATAATTCTATATATATAGTAGTTTTTGCTCTTGAGAAACGATAAAAACTTGATGAATTATATACATTGATACTGAGATATATAGAGTTTATTTTTATTTATTTGTAATTAAGCACAAAGCAACACAATGGGCTATCTGTGCTATGCCCACCACGGGTATCGAAACCCGGATTCTGACGTTGTAAGTCCGCAGACATGCCGCTGTGCCACTGGGAGGGGCAGATATATAGAACAAAACGTTAACGTTGGATATCAAATCATATTATGTAAAATGATAATATAGGAACTGAAATAAATTGTATTCACTATGTAACATTAATAAAGTACATGAATACTATATATATGTGTTAACTTTTCTCTTTTAGGATACCATATATATCTTACTGACATTTTGTATGGATGGCTATAGCCCCCTGCTAGTAAAATATTAGTACAATTAAATATTTTGCCACTAAATGTAATAGTGATGTATACGAAAGCCACTGCGAAGGGTTTATTCATTAATTTTTCTTAGTAATAGTAGTAACGGGAAAAAATTCAACTTTGTGCTCGCTTATACAACTTGTGTTGATTCAATGTAACAAAAATATCTAATTCTCAAAATATACTGTGTAAAAACAAT
>NW_013811015.1:0-497 GCF_000517525.1 Limulus polyphemus
TGTACTATCAATAAGAAGACACACGATTTAGCAATACTGTGTACTATCAATAAAAAGACACAAGATTTAACGATACTATGTACTGTCAATAAGAAGACACAAGATTTAACGATACTGTGTACTATCAATAAGAAGACACAAGATTTAACGATACTGTGTACTGTCAGTAGGAAAACACAAGATTAAACTAATAATGTGTACTGTCAATAAGAAAACACAATATTCACGATAATGTGTACTGTCAGTAAGAAAACACAAGATTTAACAATAATGTGTCCTGTCAATAAGAAGACACAAGATTTAACGATACTGTGTACTGTCAATAAGAAGACACAAGATTTAACGATACTGTGTACTGTCAATAAGAAGACACAAGATTTAACAATACTGTGTACTATCAATAAGAAGACACACCATTTAGCAATACTGTGTACTATCAATAAAAAGACACAAGATTTAACGATACTATGTATTGTCAATAATAAGACACAAGATTT
>NW_013811016.1:0-687 GCF_000517525.1 Limulus polyphemus
AGAGGTCATCAGACTATATGTACGTGTGGAAGAGCCCATCAGACTATATGTACGTGTGGAAGAGGCTATCAGACTATATGTACGTGTGGAAGAGGCCATCAGACTATATGTACGTGTGGAAGAGCCCATCAGACTATATGTACTTGTGGAAGAGGTCATCGGACTATATGTACTTGTGGAAGAGGCCATTACTACACAGAACTCATCTATTACTATACAGGACCTATCTATTACGATAAGAACCCGTATATTACTATACATGGTACATCCATTACTACGCAGAGCCCATCTATGATTACACGGGTCCCACTTATTACTACACAGGGCCCATCTATTAGTACACGGGACCCACTTATTACTACACAGGGCCCATCTATTAGTACATGGGACCCACTTATTACTACACAGGGCCCATCTATTAGTACATGGGACCCACTTATTACTACACAGGAGGTTATTGTAATCCATCGCTCTGGGAAAGTCGAGCCTCCTGATGCCTAGAGAGTTTCAACTCTGGGAAGTATAATAATCCCATTGAAGCCTGGTTCGCAGTTGATGTCATATCTGGGAAGTATAATAATCCCATTGAAGCCTGGTTCGCAGTTGATGTCATATCTGGGAAGTATAATAATCCCATTGAAGCCTGGTTCGCAGTTGATGTCATATCTGGGAAGTATAATAATCCCA
>NW_013811017.1:0-535 GCF_000517525.1 Limulus polyphemus
GAAATAAATGAAGTTAATTATATTTAGATTTGTGCAAAATCATGACATAAATAAAAATGTATTTTCTGTCGTCACGTGCTTACAAAACTTCCGCCAGAGCCATATTATATTTTACTATCAATGAAGTTAGAAATATCTTCTGGTACTGTAAACGTTTACAGCCACAACACGAAATCAACGGATCTTTCCATGACACTGTCACTACAACAATCCCATTCCATTACAACTATTTCTAGTCTACCGATGCAGCTCCAATGGACTTTTCTGTCTTTCATGTGTTTGAATGCGATACTAGACGTCGATTCCAAGTACATTAGAATGGCTGAGAGAAAATGGGCCAGTACATGCAGTCACACTAATATATTATGTTGACTGCACCAGTACATGCAGTCACACTAATATATTATGTTGACTGCACCAGTACATGCAATCACACTAATATATTATGTTGACTGCACCAGTACATGCAGTCACACTAATATATTATGTTGACTGTACCAAGTACATGCAGTCACACTAATATATTATGTTGACT
>NW_013811018.1:0-499 GCF_000517525.1 Limulus polyphemus
ATAGACGAATCTTCTTAAAATATTTTATGCAAGGTTCGTGGGAACTTTTGACATTTACTTACGAAATTAAAACTTTCTAGTATTAGTTTTACGATATTCGTGGTTGTTTTTTGTTACTCCTTTATTGGCTTCCCTGAAAGCGTATGTGTACTGCAGTATAACTTTTGGTTACTGACTGTTTCTCGATTTCTTGTTACCAGAGAGTCTTGAATTGATGGTTCTTTATCAAATTAGGTATGTAGGTACACTCTAACGTTGCACAGTTATATGCAGAGTTTCACCCTTCTACGGTTCATTTTAAGGGAGTTATGGAAGGGTTTGCCTTTGGTATGTTATATGCAGAGTTTCACCCTCCTACGATTCATTTTAAGGGAGTTATGGAAGGTTTTGCGTTTTGTACCAGTACTTCGTTCCATTTGGACGGATCTTTTCAAAATTTTTTATGAAAGTTCGTTGCAAACTTGCGTATTTACAAGTAAAATTCTAGCTTCGTATTATC
>NW_013811019.1:0-507 GCF_000517525.1 Limulus polyphemus
GAATATAGTTTCATGTTATAATTTTAAGTCATTCTAGAAAGAAAAAAAAGGTTAATTTAGGTTTATTTCAATTTTTTTTTTGGTGGTTACGAGGTCGGTTGAATTGACAGATCCCGCTTTGAGATAGAGCAGAGAAAATAACAGATAAACTATAAAGTTTTAGTGAAAAAAGTATTTTTAATTTTACTTTTCACTTGGACTATTCAAAACAAATGCTCAATATATTCATGGTCAAATCTTTATTTTATTAAAAATACTTCACTAAGAAATATGACTTAATATTAACTGAAAGACTGCCAAATTTCGTGAAGGTATACCCAATATATTGAGAGTTATAAGTATTAAACTTATAAAAGACTTTAAACAAGTACAAAAGGTCACATGACTGGATCAAATTGACCAACCCTGTGTTGAGAGAGTTAATACACAACTATTTTGCCAGCAATTAATAATTTCCTTAAATAAAATCTTTCATTACAGACCCCATTTTGATCTTTACAAGTTAAA